>NW_026974173.1:0-229000 GCF_037042905.1 Lytechinus pictus | reverse complement strand
TCAGAAGATAAAGAAGATCCGTTGAGATTTAGTCTTTCGCCCTATCCGCGACTGGTCCAAATTATGACCAAAATGATTTTTCCAAATTTGCCCCCAAAACCCCCCCCAAATCAGCCGTCTTCGCTCCGTGGATTCTTCTAACATCCAAACGCATCAATATTCAGAAGATAAAGAAAATCCGTTGAGATTTAGTCTTTCGCCCTATCCGCGATTGGTCCAAATTATGACCAAAATGATTTTTCCAAATTTGCCCCCGAAACCCCCCCCAAATCAGCCGTCTTCGCTCCGTGGGGTCTTCTAACATCCAAACGCATCAATATTCAGAAGATAAAGAAGATCCGTTGAGATTTAGTCTTTCGCCCTATCCGCGACTGGTCCAAATTATGACCAAAATGATTTTTCCAAATTTGCCCCCGAAACCCCCCCCAAATCAGCCGTCTTTGCTCCGTGGGGTCTTCTAACATCCAAACGCATCAATATTCAGAAGATAAAGAAGATCCGTTGAGATTTAGTCTTTCGCCCTATCCGCGACTGGTCCAAATTATGACCAAAATGATTTTTCAAAATTTGCCCCCAAAACCCCCCCCCAAATCAGCCGTCTTTGCTCCGTGGATTCTTTTAACATCCAAACGCATCAATATTCAGAAGATAAAGAAAATCCGTTGAGATTTAGTCTTTCGCCCTATCCGCGACTGGTCCAAATTATGACCAAAATGATTTTTCCAAATTTGCCCCCGAAACCCCCCCCAAATCAGCCGTCTTCGCTCCGTGGGGTCTTCTAACATCCAAACGCATCAATATTCAGAAGATAAAGAAGATCCGTTGAGATTTAGTCTTTCGCCCTATCCGCGACTGGTCCAAATTATGACCAAAATGATTTTTCCAAATTTGCCCCGAAACCCCCCCCAAATCAGCCGTCTTCGCTCCGTGGGGTCTTCTAACATCCAAACGCATCAATATTCAGAAGATAAAGAAGATCCGTTGAGATTTAGTCTTTCGCCCTATCCGCGACTGGTCCAAATTATGACCAAAATGATTTTTCCAAATTTGCCCCCGAAACCCCCCCCAAATCTGCCGTCTTCGCTCCGTGGGGTCTTCTAACATCCAAACGCATCAATATTCAGAAGATAAAGAAGATCCGTTGAGATTTAGTCTTTCGCCCTATCTGCGACTGGTCCAAATTATGACCAAAATGATTTTTCCAAATTTGCCCCCGAACCCCCCCCACAAATCAGCCGTCTTCGCTCCGTGGGGTCTTCTAACATCCAAATGCATCAATATTCAGAAGATAAAGAAGATCCGTTGAGATTTAGTCTTTCGCCCTATCCGCGACTGGTCCAAATTATGACAAAAATGATTTTTCAAAATTTGCCCCCGAAACCCCCCAAAAATCAGCCGTCTTCGCTCCGTGGGGTCTTCTAACATCCAAACGCATCAATATTCAGAAGATAAAGAAGATCCGTTGAGATTTAGTCTTTCGCCCTATCCGCGACTGGTCCAAATTATGACCAAAATGATTTTTCCAAATTTGCCCCCAAAACCCCCCCCCAAATAAGTTGTCTTCGCTCCGTGGATTCTTCTAACATCCAAACGCATCAATATTAAGAAGATAAAGAAGATCCGTTGAGATTTAGTCTTTCGCCCTATCCGCGACTGGTCCAAATTATGACCAAAATGATTTTCCAAATTTGCCCCCGAAACCCCCCCCAAATCAGCCGTCTTCGCTCCGTGGGGTCTTGTAACATCCAAACGCATCAATATTCAGAAGATAAAGAAGATCCGTTGAGATTTAGTCTTTCGCCCTATCCGCGACTGGTCCAAATTATGACCAAAATGATTTTTCCAAATTTGCCCCCAAAACCCCCCCCAAATCAGTTGTCTTCGCTCCGTGGATTCTTCTAACATCCAAACGCATCAATATTAAGAAGATAAAGAAGATCCGTTGAGATTTAGTCTTTCGCCCTATCCGCGACTGGTCCAAATTATGACCAAAATGATTTTCCAAATTTGCCCCCGAAACCCCCCCCAAATCAGCCGTCTTCGCTCCGTGGGGTCTTGTAACATCCAAACGCATCAATATTCAGAAGATAAAGAAGATCCGTTGAGATTTAGTCTTTCGCCCTATCCGCGACTGGTCCAAATTATGACCAAAATGATTTTTCCAAATTTGCCCCCGAAACCCCCCCCAAATCAGCCGTCTTCGCTCCGTGGGGTCTTCTAACATCCAAACGCATCAATATTCAGAAGATAAAGAAGATCCGTTGAGATTTAGTCTTTCGCCCTATCCGCGACTGGTCCAAATTATGACCAAAATGATTTTTCCAAATTTGCCCCCGAAACCCCCCCCAAATCAGCCGTCTTCGCTCCGTGGGGTCTTCTAACATCCAAATGCATCAATATTCAGAAGATAAAGAAGATCCGTTGAGATTTAGTCTTTCGCCCTATCCGCGACTGGTCCAAATTATGACAAAAATGATTTTTCAAAATTTGCCCAAAAAACCCCACCCAAATCAGCCGTCTTCGCTCCGTGGGGTCTTCTAACATCCAAACGCATCAATATTCAGAAGATAAAAAAGATCCGTTGAGATTTAGTGTTTCGCCCTATCCGCGACTGGTCCAAATTATGACCAAAATGATTTTTCCAAATTTGCCCCCGAAACCCCCCCCCCCAATCAGCCGTCTTTGCTCCGTGGGGTCTTCTAACATCCAAACGCATCAATATTCAGAAGATAAAGAAGATCCGTTGAGATTTAGTCTTTCGCCCTATCCGCGACTGGTCCAAATTATGACCAAAATGATTTTTCCAAATTTGCCCCCGAACCCCCCCCCCAAATCAGCCGTCTTCGCTCCGTGGGGTCTTCTTACATCCAAACGCATCAATATTCAGAAGATAAAGAAGATCCGTTAAGATTTAGTCTTTCGCCCTATCCGCGACTGGTCCAAATTATGACCAAAATGATTTTTCCAAATTTGCCCCCAAAACCCCCCCCAAATCAGCCGTCTTCGCTCCGTGGATTCTTCTAACATCCAAACGCATCAATATTCAGAAGATAAAGAAAATCCGTTGAGATTTAGTCTTTCGCCCTATCCGCGACTGGTCCAAATTATGACCAAAATGATTTTTCCAAATTTGCCCCCGAAACCCCCCCCCAAATCAGCCGTCTTCGCTCCGTGGGGTCTTCTAACATCCAAACGCATCAATATTCAGAAGATAAAGAAGATCCGTTGAGATTTAGTCTTTCGCCCTATCCGCGACTGGTCCAAATTATGACCAAAATGATTTTTCCAAATTTGCCCCCGAAACCCCCCCGAAATCAGCCGTCTTCGCTCCGTGGGGTCTTCTAACATTCAAACGCATCAATATTCAGAAGATAAAGAAGATCCGTTGAGATTTAGTCTTTCGCCCTATCCGCGACTGGTCCAAATTATGACCAAAATGATTTTTCCAAATTTGCCCCCAAAACCCCCCCCAAATCAGCCGTCTTCGCTCCGTGGATTCTTCTAACATCCAAACGCATCAATATTCAGAAGATAAAGAAAATCCGTTGAGATTTAGTCTTTCGCCCTATCCGCGATTGGTCCAAATTATGACCAAAATGATTTTTTTCAAATTTGCCCCCGAAACCCCCCCCAAATCAGCCGTCTTCGCTCCGTGGGGTCTTCTAACATCCAAACGCATCAATATTCAGAAGATAAAGAAGATCCGTTGAGATTTAGTCTTTCGCCCTATCCGCGACTGGTCCAAACTATGACCAAAATGATTTTTCCAAATTTGCCCCCGAAACCCCCCCGAAATCAGCCGTCTTCGCTCCGTGGGGTCTTCTAACATCCAAACGCATCAATATTCAGAAGATAAAGAAGATCCGTTGAGATTTAGTCTTTCGCCCTATCCGCGACTGGTCCAAATTATGACCAAAATGATTTTTCCAAATTTGCCCCCAAAACCCCCCCCCCAAATCAGCCGTCTTTGCTCCGTGGATTCTTTTAACATCCAAACGCATCAATATTCAGAAGATAAAGAAAATCCGTTGAGATTTAGTCTTTCGCCCTATCCGCGACTGGTCCAAATTATGACCAAAATGATTTTTCCAAATTTGCCCCCGAAACCCCCCCCAAATCAGCCGTCTTCGCTCCGTGGGGTCTTCTAACATCCAAACGCATCAATATTCAGAAGATAAAGAAGATCCGTTGAGATTTAGTCTTTCGCCCTATCCGCGACTGGTCCAAATTATGACCAAAATGATTTTTCCAAATTTGCCCCGAAACCCCCCCCCAAATCAGCCGTCTTCGCTCCGTGGGGTCTTCTAACATCCAAACGCATCAATATTCAGAAGATAAAGAAGATCCGTTGAGATTTAGTCTTTCGCCCTATCCGCGACTGGTCCAAATTATGACCAAAATGATTTTTCCAAATTTGCCCCCGAAACCCCCCCCAAATCTGCCGTCTTCGCTCCGTGGGGTCTTCTAACATCCAAACGCATCAATATTCAGAAGATAAAGAAGATCCGTTGAGATTTAGTCTTTCGCCCTATCTGCGACTGGTCCAAATTATGACCAAAATGATTTTTCCAAATTTGCCCCCGAACCCCCCCCACAAATCAGCCGTCTTCGCTCCGTGGGGTCTTCTAACATCCAAATGCATCAATATTCAGAAGATAAAGAAGATCCGTTGAGATTTAGTCTTTCGCCCTATCCGCGACTGGTCCAAATTATGACAAAAATGATTTTTCAAAATTTGCCCCCGAAACCCCCCAAAAATCAGCCGTCTTCGCTCCGTGGGGTCTTCTAACATCCAAACGCATCAATATTCAGAAGATAAAGAAGATCCGTTGAGATTTAGTCTTTCGCCCTATCCGCGACTGGTCCAAATTATGACCAAAATGATTTTTCCAAATTTGCCCCCAAAACCCCCCCCAAATCAGTTGTCTTCGCTCCGTGGATTCTTCTAACATCCAAACGCATCAATATTAAGAAGATAAAGAAGATCCGTTGAGATTTAGTCTTTCGCCCTATCCGCGACTGGTCCAAATTATGACCAAAATGATTTTCCAAATTTGCCCCCGAAACCCCCCCCAAATCAGCCGTCTTCGCTCCGTGGGGTCTTCTAACATCCAAACGCATCAATATTCAGAAGATAAAGAAGATCCGTTGAGATTTAGTCTTTCGCCCTATCTGCGACTGGTCCAAATTATGACCAAAATGATTTTTCCAAATTTGCCCCCGAACCCCCCCCCCACAAATCAGCCGTCTTCGCTCCGTGGGGTCTTCTAACATCCAAATGCATCAATATTCAGAAGATAAAGAAGATCCGTTGAGATTTAGTCTTTCGCCCTATCCACGACTGGTCCAAATTATGACAAAAATGATTTTTCAAAATTTGCCCCCGAAACCCCCCCAAAATCAGCTGTCTTCGCTCCGTGGGGTCTTCTAACATCCAAACGCATCAATATTCAGAAGATAAAGAAGATCCGTTGAGATTTAGTCTTTCGCCCTATCCGCGACCGGTCCAAATTATGACCAAAATGATTTTTCCAAATTTGCCCCCGAAACCCCCCCGAAATCAGCCGTCTTCGCTCCGTGGGGTCTTCTAACATCCAAACGCATCAATATTCAGAAGATAAAGAAGATCCGTTGAGATTTAGTCTTTCGCCCTATCCGCGACTGGTCCAAATTATGACCAAAATGATTTTTCCAAATTTGCCCCCAAAACCCCCCCCAAATCAGTTGTCTTCGCTCCGTGGATTCTTCTAACATCCAAACGCATCAATATTCAGAAGATAAAGAAAATCCGTTGAGATTTATTCTTTCGCCCTATCCGCGACTGGTCCAAATTATGACCAAAATGATTTTTCCAAATTTGCCCCCGAAACCCCCCCCCCCAAATCAGCCGTCTTCACTCCATGGGGTCTTCTAACATCTAAACGCATCAATATTCAGAAGATAAAGAAGATCCGTTGAGATTCAGTCTTTCGCCCTATCCGCGACTGGTCCAAATTATGACCAAAATGATTTTTCCAAATTTGCCCCCGAAACCCCCCCCAAATCAGCCGTCTTCGCTCCGTGGGGTCTTCTAACATCCAAACGCATCAATATTCAGAAGATAAAGAAGATCCGTTGAGATTTAGTCTTTCGCCCTATCCGCGACTGGTCCAAATTATGACCAAAATGATTTTTCCAAATTTGCCTCCGAAACCCCCCCCCCCAAATCAGCCGTCTTCGCTCCGTGGGGTCTTCTAACATCCAAACGCATCAATATTCAGAAGATAAAGAAGATCCGTTGAGATTTAGTCTTTCGCCCTATCCGCGACTGGTCCAAATTATGACCAAAATGATTTTTCCAAATTTGCCCCCGAAACCCCCCCCCAAATCAGCCGTCTTCGCTCCGTGGGGTCTTCTAACATCCAAACGCATCAATATTCAGAAGATAAAGAAGATCCGTTGAGATTTAGTCTTTCGCCCTATCCGCAACTGGTCCAAATTATGACCAAAATGATTTTTCCAAATTTGCCCCCAAAACCCCCCCCCAAATCAGCCGCCTTCGCTCCGTGGATTCTTCTAACATCCAAACGCATCAATATTCAGAAGATAAAGAAAATCCGTTGAGATTTAGTCTTTCGCCCTATCCGCGACTGGTCCAAATTATGACCAAAATGATTTTTCCAAATTTGCCCCCGAAACCCCCCCAAATCAGCCGTCTTCGCTCCGTTGGGTCTTCTAACATCCAAACGCATCAATATTCAGAAGATAAAGAAGATCCGTTGAGATTCAGTCTTTCGCCCTATCCGCGACTGGTCCAAATTATGACCAAAATGATTTTTCCAAATTTGCCCCCGAAACCCCCCCCAAATCAGCCGTCTTCGCTCCGTGGGGTCTTCTAACATCCAAACGCATCAATATTCAGAAGATAAAGAAGATCCGTTGAGATTTAGTCTTTCGCCCTATCCGCGACTGGTCCAAATTATGACCAAAATGATTTTTCCAAATTTGCCTCCGAAACCCCCCCCGAAATCAGCCGTCTTCGCTCCGTGGGGTCTTCTAACATCCAAACGCATCAATATTCAGAAGATAAAGAAGATCCGTTGAGATTTAGTCTTTCGCCCTATCCGCGACTGGTCCAAATTATGACCAAAATGATTTTTCCAAATTTGCCCCGAAACCCCCCCCAAATCAGCTGTCTTCGCTCCGTGGGGTCTTCTAACATCTAAACGCATCAATATTCAGAAGATAAAGAAGATCCGTTGAGATTTAGTCTTTCGCCCTATCCGCAACTGGTCCAAATTATGACCAAAATGATTTTTCCAAATTTGCCCCCAAAACCCCCCCCAAAATCAGCCGTCTTCCCTCCGTGGGGTCTTCTAACATCCAAACGCATCAATATTCAAAAGATAAAGAAGATCCGTTGAGATTTAGTCTTTCGCCCTATCCGCGACTGGTCCAAATTATGACCAAAATGATTTTTCAAATTTGCCCCCGAAACCCCCCCCCAAATCAGCCGTCTTCGCTCCGTGGGGTCTTCTAACATCCAAACGCATCAATATACAGAAGATAAATAAGATCCGTTGAGATTTAGTCTTTCGCCCTATCCGCGACTGGTCCAAATTATGACCAAAATGATTTTTCCAAATTTGCCCCCGAAACCCCCCCCAAATCAGCCGTCTTCGCTCCGTGGGGTCTTCTAACATCCAAACGCATCAATATTCAGAAGATAAAGAAGATCCGTTGAGATTTAGTCTTTCGCCCTATCCGCGACTGGTCCAAATTATGACCAAAATGATTTTTCCAAATTTGCCTCCGAAACCCCCCCCGAAATCAGCCGTCTTCGCTCCGTGGGGTCTTCTAACATCCAAACGCATCAATATTCAGAAGATAAAGAAGATCTGTTGAGATTTAGTCTTTCGCCCTATCCGCGACTGGTCCAAATTATGACCAAAATGATTTTTCCAAATTTGCCCCGAAACCCCCCCCAAATCAGCTGTCTTCGCTCCGTGGGGTCTTCTAACATCTAAACGCATCAATATTCAGAAGATAAAGAAGATCCGTTGAGATTTAGTCTTTCGCCCTATCCGCGACTGGTCCAAATTATGACCAAAATGATTTTTCCAAATTTGCCACCGAAACCCCCCCCCCAAAATCAGCCGTCTTCCCTCCGTGGGGTCTTCTAACATCCAAACGCATCAATATTCAAAAGATAAAGAAGATCCGTTGAGATTTAGTCTTTCGCCCTATCCGCGACTGGTCCAAATTATGACCAAAATGATTTTTCAAATTTTGCCCCCGAAACCCCCCCCCAAATCAGCCGTCTTCGCTCCGTGGGGTCTTCTAACATCCAAACGCATCAATATACAGAAGATAAATAAGATCCGTTGAGATTTAGTCTTTCGCCCTATCCGCGACTGGTCCAAATTATGACCAAAATGATTTTTCCAAATTTGCCCCCGAAACCCCCCCCAAATCAGCCGTCTTCGCTCCGTGGGGTCTTCTAACATCCAAACGCATCAATATTCAGAAGATAAATAAGATCCGTTGAGAATTAGTCTTTCGCCCTATCCGCGACTGGTCCAAATTATGACCAAAATGATTTTTCCAAATTTGCCCCCGAAACCCCCCCCCCAAATCAGCCGTCTTCGCTCCGTGGGGTCTTCTAACATCCAAACGCATCAATATTCAGAAGATAAAGAAGATCCGTTGAGATTTAGTCTTTCGCCCTATCCGCGACTGGTCCAAATTATGACCAAAATGATTTTTCCAAATTTGCCCCCGAAACCCCCCCGAAATCAGCCGTCTTCGCTCCGTGGGGTCTTCTAACATCCAAACGCATCAATATTCAGAAGATAAAGAAGATCCGTTGAGATTTAGTCTTTCGCCCTATCCGCGACTGGTCCAAATTATGACCAAAATGATTTTTCCAAATTTGCCCCCAAAACCCCCCCCAAATCAGCCGTCTTCGCTCCGTGGATTCTTCTAACATCCAAACGCATCAATATTCAGAAGATAAAGAAAATCCGTTGAGATTTAGTCTTTCGCCCTATCCGCGATTGGTCCAAATTATGACCAAAATGATTTTTCCAAATTTGCCCCCGAAACCCCCCCAAAATCAGCCGTCTTCGCTCCGTGGGGTCTTCTAACATCCAAACGCATCAATATTCAGAAGATAAAGAAGATCCGTTGAGATTTAGTCTTTCGCCCTATCCGCGACTGGTCCAAATTATGACCAAAATGATTTTTCCAAATTTGCCCCCGAAACCCCCCCCAAATCAGCCGTCTTCGCTCCGTGGGGTCTTCTAACATCCAAACGCATCAATATTCAGAAGATAAAGAAGATCCGTTGAGATTTAGTCTTTCGCCCTATCCGCGACTGGTCCAAATTATGACCAAAATGATTTTTCCAAATTTGCCCCCAAAACCCCCCAAAATCAGCCGTCTTTGCTCCGTGGATTCTTTTAACATCCAAACGCATCAATATTCAGAAGATAAAGAAAATCCGTTGAGATTTAGTCTTTCGCCCTATCCGCGACTGGTCCAAATTATGACCAAAATGATTTTTCCAAATTTGCCCCCGAAACCCCCCCCAAATCAGCCGTCTTCGCTCCGTGGGGTCTTCTAACATCCAAACGCATCAATATTCAGAAGATAAAGAAGATCCGTTGAGATTTAGTCTTTCGCCCTATCCGCGACTGGTCCAAATTATGACCAAAATGATTTTTCCAAATTTGCCCCGAAACCCCCCCCAAATCAGCCGTCTTCGCTCCGTGGGGTCTTCTAACATCCAAACGCATCAATATTCAGAAGATAAAGAAGATCCGTTGAGATTTAGTCTTTCGCCCTATCCGCGACTGGTCCAAATTATGACCAAAATGATTTTTCCAAATTTGCCCCCAAAACCCCCCCCCAAATCAGCCGTCTTCGCTCCGTGGATTCTTCTAACATCCAAACGCATCAATATTCAGAAGATAAAGAAAATCCGTTGAGATTTAGTCTTTCGCCCTATCCGCGACTGGTCCAAATTATGACCAAAATGATTTTTCCAAATTTGCCCCCGAAACCCCCCCAAATCAGCCGTCTTCGCTCCGTTGGGTCTTCTAACATCCAAACGCATCAATATTCAGAAGATAAAGAAAATCCATTGAGATTTAGTCTTTCGCCCTATCCGCGACTGGTCCAAATTATGACCAAAATGATTTTTACAAATTTGCCCCCGAAACCCCCCCCAAATCAGCCGTCTTTGCTCCGTGGGGTCTTCTAACATCCAAACGCATCAATATTCAGAAGATAAAGAAGATCCGTTGAGATTTAGTCTTTCGCCCTATCCGCGACTGGTCCAAATTATGACCAAAATGATTTTTCCAAATTTGCCTCCGAAACCCCCCCCAAAATCAGCCGTCTTCGCTCCGTGGGGTCTTCTAACATCCAAACGCATCAATATTCAGAAGATAAAGAAGATCTGTTGAGATTTAGTCTTTCGCCCTATCCGCGACTGGTCCAAATTATGACCAAAATGATTTTTCCAAATTTGCCCCGAAACCCCCCCCCAAATCAGCCGTCTTCGCTCCGTGGGGTCTTCTAACATCTAAACGCATCAATATTCAGAAGATAAAGAAGATCCGTTGAGATTTAGTCTTTCGCCCTATCCGCGACTGGTCCAAATTATGACCAAAATGATTTTTCCAAATTTGCCACCGAAACCCCCCCCCCAAAATCAGCCGTCTTCGCTCCGTGGGGTCTTCTAACATCCAAACGCATCAATATTCAAAAGATAAAGAAGATCCGTTGAGATTTAGTCTTTCGCCCTATCCGCGACTGGTCCAAATTATGACCAAAATGATTTTTCAAATTTTGCCCCCGAAACCCCCCCCCAAATCAGCCGTCTTCGCTCCGTGGGGTCTTCTAACATCCAAACGCATCAATATACAGAAGATAAATAAGATCCGTTGAGATTTAGTCTTTCGCCCTATCCGCGACTGGTCCAAATTATGACCAAAATGATTTTTCCAAATTTGCCCCCGAAACCCCCCCCAAATCAGCCGTCTTCGCTCCGTGGGGTCTTCTAACATCCAAACGCATCAATATTCAGAAGATAAATAAGATCCGTTGAGAATTAGTCTTTCGCCCTATCCGCGACTGGTCCAAATCATGACCAAAATGATTTTTCCAAATTTGCCCCCGAAACCCCCCCCAAATCAGCCGTCTTCGCTCCGTGGGGTCTTCTAACATCCAAACGCATCAATATTCAGAAGATAAAGAAGATCCGTTGAGATTT
Organism: Lytechinus pictus; assembly: GCF_037042905.1. NCBI lineage: Eukaryota > Metazoa > Echinodermata > Echinoidea > Temnopleuroida > Toxopneustidae > Lytechinus > Lytechinus pictus. Next base: position 217,743 of record NW_026974173.1, on the reverse strand, counting down.
AGTCTTTCGCCCTATCCGCGACTGGTCCAAATTATGACCAAAATGATTTTTCCAAATTTGCCCCCGAAACCCCCCCGAAATCAGCCGTCTTCGCTCCGTGGGGTCTTCTAACATCCAAACGCATCAATATTCAGAAGATAAAGAAGATCCGTTGAGATTTAGTCTTTCGCCCTATCCGCGACTGGTCCAAATTATGACCAAAATGATTTTTCCAAATTTGCCCCCAAAACCCCCCCCAAATCAGCCGTCTTCGCTCCGTGGATTCTTCTAACATCCAAACGCATCAATATTCAGAAGATAAAGAAAATCCGTTGAGATTTAGTCTTTCGCCCTATCCGCGATTGGTCCAAATTATGACCAAAATGATTTTTCCAAATTTGCCCCCGAAACCCCCCCCCAAATCAGCCGTCTTCGCTCCGTGGGGTCTTCTAACATCCAAACGCATCAATATTCAGAAGATAAAGAAGATCCGTTGAGATTTAGTCTTTCGCCCTATCCGTGACTGGTCCAAATTATGACCAAAATGATTTTTCCAAATTTGCCCCCGAAACCCCCCCCAAATCAGCCGTCTTCGCTCCGTGGGGTCTTCTAACATCCAAACGCATCAATATTCAGAAGATAAAGAAGATCCGTTGAGATTTAGTCTTTCGCCCTATCCGCGACTGGTCCAAATTATGACCAAAATGATTTTTCCAAATTTGCCCCCAAAACCCCCCCAAAATCAGCCGTCTTTGCTCCGTGGATTCTTTTAACATCCAAACGCATCAATATTCAGAAGATAAAGAAAATCCGTTGAGATTTAGTCTTTCGCCCTATCCGCGACTGGTCCAAATTATGACCAAAATGATTTTTCCAAATTTGCCCCCGAAACCCCCCCCAAATCAGCCGTCTTCGCTCCGTGGGGTCTTCTAACATCCAAACGCATCAATATTCAGAAGATAAAGAAGATCCGTTGAGATTTAGTCTTTCGCCCTATCCGCGACTGGTCCAAATTATGACCAAAATGATTTTTCCAAATTTGCCCCCGAAACCCCCCCCAAATCAGCCGTCTTCGCTCCGTGGGGTCTTCTAACATCCAAACGCATCAATATTCAGAAGATAAAGAAGATCCGTTGAGATTCAGTCTTTCGCCCTATCTGCGACTGGTCCAAATTATGACCAAAATGATTTTTCCAAATTTGCCCCCGAACCCCCCCCACAAATCAGCCGTCTTCGCTCCGTGGGGTCTTCTAACATCCAAATGCATCAATATTCAGAAGATAAAGAAGATCCGTTGAGATTTAGTCTTTCGCCCTATCCGCGACTGGTCCAAATTATGACAAAAATGATTTTTCAAAATTTGCCCCCGAAACCCCCCAAAAATCAGCCGTCTTCGCTCCGTGGGGTCTTCTAACATCCAAACGCATCAATATTCAGAAGATAAAGAAGATCCGTTGAGATTTAGTCTTTCGCCCTATCCGCGACTGGTCCAAATTATGACCAAAATGATTTTTCCAAATTTGCCCCCAAAACCCCCCCCAAATCAGTTGTCTTCGCTCCGTGGATTCTTCTAACATCCAAACGCATCAATATTCAGAAGATAAAGAAGATCCGTTGAGATTTAGTCTTTCGCCCTATCCGCGACTGGTCCAAATTATGACCAAAATGATTTTTCCAAATTTGCCACCGAAACCCCCCCCCCAAAATCAGCCGTCTTCGCTCCGTGGGGTCTTCTAACATCCAAACGCATCAATATTCAAAAGATAAAGAAGATCCGTTGAGATTTAGTCTTTCGCCCTATCCGCGACTGGTCCAAATTATGACCAAAATGATTTTTCAAATTTTGCCCCCGAAACCCCCCCCCAAATCAGCCGTCTTCGCTCCGTGGGGTCTTCTAACATCCAAACGCATCAATATACAGAAGATAAATAAGATCCGTTGAGATTTAGTCTTTCGCCCTATCCGCGACTGGTCCAAATTATGACCAAAATGATTTTTCCAAATTTGCCCCCGAAACCCCCCCCAAATCAGCCGTCTTCGCTCCGTGGGGTCTTCTAACATCCAAACGCATCAATATTCAGAAGATAAATAAGATCCGTTGAGAATTAGTCTTTCGCCCTATCCGCGACTGGTCCAAATCATGACCAAAATGATTTTTCAAAATTTGCCCCCGAAACCCCCCCCAAATCAGCCGTCTTCGCTCCGTGGGGTCTTCTAACATCCAAACGCATCAATATTCAGAAGATAAAGAAGATCCGTTGAGATTTAGTCTTTCGCCCTATCCGCGACTGGTCCAAATTATGACCAAAATGATTTTTCCAAATTTGCCCCCGAAACCCCCCCGAAATCAGCCGTCTTCGCTCCGTGGGGTCTTCTAACATCCAAACGCATCAATATTCAGAAGATAAAGAAGATCCGTTGAGATTTAGTCTTTCGCCCTATCCGCGACTGGTCCAAATTATGACCAAAATGATTTTTCCAAATTTGCCCCCAAAACCCCCCCCAAATCAGCCGTCTTCGCTCCGTGGATTCTTCTAACATCCAAACGCATCAATATTCAGAAGATAAAGAAAATCCGTTGAGATTTAGTCTTTCGCCCTATCCGCGATTGGTCCAAATTATGACCAAAATGATTTTTCCAAATTTGCCCCCGAACCCCCCCCACAAATCAGCCGTCTTCGCTCCGTGGGGTCTTCTAACATCCAAATGCATCAATATTCAGAAGATAAAGAAGATCCGTTGAGATTTAGTCTTTCGCCCTATCCGCGACTGGTCCAAATTATGACAAAAATGATTTTTCAAAATTTGCCCCCGAAACCCCCCAAAAATCAGCCGTCTTCGCTCCGTGGGGTCTTCTAACATCCAAATGCATCAATATTCAGAAGATAAAGAAGATCCGTTGAGATTTAGTCTTTCGCCCTATCCGCGACTGGTCCAAATTATGACCAAAATGATTTTTCCAAATTTGCCCCCAAAACCCCCCCCAAATCAGTTGTCTTCGCTCCGTGGATTCTTCTAACATCCAAACGCATCAATATTCAGAAGATAAAGAAGATCCGTTGAGATTTAGTCTTTCGCCCTATCCGCGACTGGTCCAAATTATGACCAAAATGATTTTTCCAAATTTGCCACCGAAACCCCCCCCCCAAAATCAGCCGTCTTCGCTCCGTGGGGTCTTCTAACATCCAAACGCATCAATATTCAGAAGATAAAGAAAATCCGTTGAGATTTAGTCTTTCGCCCTATCCGCGACTGGTCCAAATTATGACCAAAATGATTTTTCCAAATTTGCCCCCGAAACCCCCCCCAAATCAGCCGTCTTCGCTCCGTGGGGTCTTCTAACATCCAAACGCATCAATATTCAGAAGATAAAGAAGATCCGTTGAGATTTAGTCTTTCGCCCTATCCGCGACTGGTCCAAATTATGACCAAAATGATTTTTCCAAATTTGCCCCCGAAACCCCCCCCAAATCAGCCGTCTTCGCTCCGTGGGGTCTTCTAACATCCAAACGCATCAATATTCAGAAGATAAAGAAGATCCGTTGAGATTCAGTCTTTCGCCCTATCTGCGACTGGTCCAAATTATGACCAAAATGATTTTTCCAAATTTGCCCCCGAACCCCCCCCACAAATCAGCCGTCTTCGCTCCGTGGGGTCTTCTAACATCCAAATGCATCAATATTCAGAAGATAAAGAAGATCCGTTGAGATTTAGTCTTTCGCCCTATCCGCGACTGGTCCAAATTATGACAAAAATGATTTTTCAAAATTTGCCCCCGAAACCCCCCAAAAATCAGCCGTCTTCGCTCCGTGGGGTCTTCTAACATCCAAACGCATCAATATTCAGAAGATAAAGAAGATCCGTTGAGATTTAGTCTTTCGCCCTATCCGCGACTGGTCCAAATTATGACCAAAATGATTTTTCCAAATTTGCCCCCAAAACCCCCCCCAAATCAGTTGTCTTCGCTCCGTGGATTCTTCTAACATCCAAACGCATCAATATTCAGAAGATAAAGAAGATCCGTTGAGATTTAGTCTTTCGCCCTATCCGCGACTGGTCCAAATTATGACCAAAATGATTTTTCCAAATTTGCCACCGAAACCCCCCCCCCCAAAATCAGCCGTCTTCGCTCCGTGGGGTCTTCTAACATCCAAACGCATCAATATTCAAAAGATAAAGAAGATCCGTTGAGATTTAGTCTTTCGCCCTATCCGCGACTGGTCCAAATTATGACCAAAATGATTTTTCAAATTTTGCCCCCGAAACCCCCCCCCAAATCAGCCGTCTTCGCTCCGTGGGGTCTTCTAACATCCAAACGCATCAATATACAGAAGATAAATAAGATCCGTTGAGATTTAGTCTTTCGCCCTATCCGCGACTGGTCCAAATTATGACCAAAATGATTTTTCCAAATTTGCCCCCGAAACCCCCCCCAAATCAGCCGTCTTCGCTCCGTGGGGTCTTCTAACATCCAAACGCATCAATATTCAGAAGATAAATAAGATCCGTTGAGAATTAGTCTTTCGCCCTATCCGCGACTGGTCCAAATCATGACCAAAATGATTTTTCCAAATTTGCCCCCGAAACCCCCCCCCAAATCAGCCGTCTTCGCTCCGTGGGGTCTTCTAACATCCAAACGCATCAATATTCAGAAGATAAAGAAGATCCGTTGAGATTTAGTCTTTCGCCCTATCCGCGACTGGTCCAAATTATGACCAAAATGATTTTTCCAAATTTGCCCCCGAAACCCCCCCGAAATCAGCCGTCTTCGCTCCGTGGGGTCTTCTAACATCCAAACGCATCAATATTCAGAAGATAAAGAAGATCCGTTGAGATTTAGTCTTTCGCCCTATCCGCGACTGGTCCAAATTATGACCAAAATGATTTTTCCAAATTTGCCCCCAAAACCCCCCCCAAATCAGCCGTCTTCGCTCCGTGGATTCTTCTAACATCCAAACGCATCAATATTCAGAAGATAAAGAAAATCCGTTGAGATTTAGTCTTTCGCCCTATCCGCGATTGGTCCAAATTATGACCAAAATGATTTTTCCAAATTTGCCCCCGAACCCCCCCCACAAATCAGCCGTCTTCGCTCCGTGGGGTCTTCTAACATCCAAATGCATCAATATTCAGAAGATAAAGAAGATCCGTTGAGATTTAGTCTTTCGCCCTATCCGCGACTGGTCCAAATTATGACAAAAATGATTTTTCAAAATTTGCCCCCGAAACCCCCCAAAAATCAGCCGTCTTCGCTCCGTGGGGTCTTCTAACATCCAAACGCATCAATATTCAGAAGATAAAGAAGATCCGTTGAGATTTAGTCTTTCGCCCTATCCGCGACTGGTCCAAATTATGACCAAAATGATTTTTCCAAATTTGCCCCCAAAACCCCCCCCAAATCAGTTGTCTTCGCTCCGTGGATTCTTCTAACATCCAAACGCATCAATATTCAGAAGATAAAGAAGATCCGTTGAGATTTAGTCTTTCGCCCTATCCGCGACTGGTCCAAATTATGACCAAAATGATTTTTCCAAATTTGCCACCGAAACCCCCCCCCCAAAATCAGCCGTCTTCGCTCCGTGGGGTCTTCTAACATCCAAACGCATCAATATTCAAAAGATAAAGAAGATCCGTTGAGATTTAGTCTTTCGCCCTATCCGCGACTGGTCCAAATTATGACCAAAATGATTTTTCAAATTTTGCCCCCGAAACCCCCCCCCAAATCAGCCGTCTTCGCTCCGTGGGGTCTTCTAACATCCAAACGCATCAATATACAGAAGATAAATAAGATCCGTTGAGATTTAGTCTTTCGCCCTATCCGCGACTGGTCCAAATTATGACCAAAATGATTTTTCCAAATTTGCCCCCGAAACCCCCCCCAAATCAGCCGTCTTCGCTCCGTGGGGTCTTCTAACATCCAAACGCATCAATATTCAGAAGATAAATAAGATCCGTTGAGAATTAGTCTTTCGCCCTATCCGCGACTGGTCCAAATCATGACCAAAATGATTTTTCCAAATTTGCCCCCGAAACCCCCCCCAAATCAGCCGTCTTCGCTCCGTGGGGTCTTCTAACATCCAAACGCATCAATATTCAGAAGATAAAGAAGATCCGTTGAGATTTAGCCTTTCGCCCTATCCGCGACTGGTCCAAATTATGACCAAAATGATTTTTCCAAATTTGCCCCCGAAACCCCCCCGAAATCAGCCGTCTTCGCTCCGTGGGGTCTTCTAACATCCAAACGCATCAATATTCAGAAGATAAAGAAGATCCGTTGAGATTTAGTCTTTCGCCCTATCCGCGACTGGTCCAAATTATGACCAAAATGATTTTTCCAAATTTGCCCCCAAAACCCCCCCCAAATCAGCGGTCTTCGCTCCGTGGATTCTTCTAACATCCAAACGCATCAATATTCAGAAGATAAAGAAAATCCGTTGAGATTTAGTCTTTCGCCCTATCCGCGATTGGTCCAAATTATGACCAAAATGATTTTTCCAAATTTGCCCCCGAAACCCCCCCCAAATCAGCCGTCTTCGCTCCGTGGGGTCTTCTAACATCCAAACGCATCAATATTCAGAAGATAAAGAAGATCCGTTGAGATTTAGTCTTTCGCCCTATCCGTGACTGGTCCAAATTATGACCAAAATGATTTTTCCAAATTTGCCCCCGAAACCCCCCCCAAATCAGCCGTCTTTGCTCCGTGGATTCTTTTAACATCCAAACGCATCAATATTCAGAAGATAAAGAAAATCCGTTGAGATTTAGTCTTTCGCCCTATCCGCGACTGGTCCAAATTATGACCAAAATGATTTTTCCAAATTTGCCCCCGAAACCCCCCCCAAATCAGCCGTCTTCGCTCCGTGGGGTCTTCTAACATCCAAACGCATCAATATTCAGAAGATAAAGAAGATCCGTTGAGATTTAGTCTTTCGCCCTATCCGCGACTGGTCCAAATTATGACCAAAATGATTTTTCCAAATTTGCCCCCGAAACCCCCCCCAAATCAGCCGTCTTCGCTCCGTGGGGTCTTCTAACATCCAAACGCATCAATATTCAGAAGATAAAGAAGATCCGTTGAGATTCAGTCTTTCGCCCTATCTGCGACTGGTCCAAATTATGACCAAAATGATTTTTCCAAATTTGCCCCCGAACCCCCCCCACAAATCAGCCGTCTTCGCTCCGTGGGGTCTTCTAACATCCAAATGCATCAATATTCAGAAGATAAAGAAGATCCGTTGAGATTTAGTCTTTCGCCCTATCCGCGACTGGTCCAAATTATGACAAAAATGATTTTTCAAAATTTGCCCCCGAAACCCCCCAAAAATCAGCCGTCTTCGCTCCGTGGGGTCTTCTTACATCCAAACGCATCAATATTCAGAAGATAAAGAAGATCCGTTGAGATTTAGTCTTTCGCCCTATCCGCGACTGGTCCAAATTATGACCAAAATGATTTTTCCAAATTTGCCCCCAAAACCCCCCCCAAATCAGTTGTCTTCGCTCCGTGGATTCTTCTAACATCCAAACGCATCAATATTCAGAAGATAAAGAAGATCCGTTGAGATTTAGTCTTTCGCCCTATCCGCGACTGGTCCAAATTATGACCAAAATGATTTTTCCAAATTTGCCACCGAAACCCCCCCCCCCAAAATCAGCCGTCTTCGCTCCGTGGGGTCTTCTAACATCCAAACGCATCAATATTCAAAAGATAAAGAAGATCCGTTGAGATTTAGTCTTTCGCCCTATCCGCGACTGGTCCAAATTATGACCAAAATGATTTTTCAAATTTTGCCCCCGAAACCCCCCCCCAAATCAGCCGTCTTCGCTCCGTGGGGTCTTCTAACATCCAAACGCATCAATATACAGAAGATAAATAAGATCCGTTGAGATTTAGTCTTTCGCCCTATCCGCGACTGGTCCAAATTATGACCAAAATGATTTTTCCAAATTTGCCCCCGAAACCCCCCCCAAATCAGCCGTCTTCGCTCCGTGGGGTCTTCTAACATCCAAACGCATCAATATTCAGAAGATAAATAAGATCCGTTGAGAATTAGTCTTTCGCCCTATCCGCGACTGGTCCAAATCATGACCAAAATGATTTTTCCAAATTTGCCCCCGAAACCCCCCCCCAAATCAGCCGTCTTCGCTCCGTGGGGTCTTCTAACATCCAAACGCATCAATATTCAGAAGATAAAGAAGATCCGTTGAGATTTAGTCTTTCGCCCTATCCGCGACTGGTCCAAATTATGACCAAAATGATTTTTCCAAATTTGCCCCCGAAACCCCCCCGAAATCAGCCGTCTTCGCTCCGTGGGGTCTTCTAACATCCAAACGCATCAATATTCAGAAGATAAAGAAGATCCGTTGAGATTTAGTCTTTCGCCCTATCCGCGACTGGTCCAAATTATGACCAAAATGATTTTTCCAAATTTGCCCCCAAAACCCCCCCCAAATCAGCCGTCTTCGCTCCGTGGATTCTTCTAACATCCAAACGCATCAATATTCAGAAGATAAAGAAAATCCGTTGAGATTTAGTCTTTCGCCCTATCCGCGATTGGTCCAAATTATGACCAAAATGATTTTTCCAAATTTGCCCCCGAAACCCCCCCCAAATCAGCCGTCTTCGCTCCGTGGGGTCTTCTAACATCCAAACGCATCAATATTCAGAAGATAAAGAAGATCCGTTGAGATTTAGTCTTTCGCCCTATCCGTGACTGGTCCAAATTATGACCAAAATGATTTTTCCAAATTTGCCCCCGAAACCCCCCCCAAATCAGCCGTCTTCGCTCCGTGGGGTCTTCTAACATCCAAACGCATCAATATTCAGAAGATAAAGAAGATCCGTTGAGATTTAGTCTTTCGCCCTATCCGCGACTGGTCCAAATTATGACCAAAATGATTTTTCCAAATTTGCCCCCAAAACCCCCCCAAAATCAGCCGTCTTTGCTCCGTGGATTCTTTTAACATCCAAACGCATCAATATTCAGAAGATAAAGAAAATCCGTTGAGATTTAGTCTTTCGCCCTATCCGCGACTGGTCCAAATTATGACCAAAATGATTTTTCCAAATTTGCCCCCGAAACCCCCCCCAAATCAGCCGTCTTCGCTCCGTGGGGTCTTCTAACATCCAAACGCATCAATATTCAGAAGATAAAGAAGATCCGTTGAGATTTAGTCTTTCGCCCTATCCGCGACTGGTCCAAATTATGACCAAAATGATTTTTCCAAATTTGCCCCCGAAACCCCCCCCAAATCAGCCGTCTTCGCTCCGTGGGGTCTTCTAACATCCAAACGCATCAATATTCAGAAGATAAAGAAGATCCGTTGAGATTCAGTCTTTCGCCCTATCTGCGACTGGTCCAAATTATGACCAAAATGATTTTTCCAAATTTGCCCCCGAACCCCCCCCACAAATCAGCCGTCTTCGCTCCGTGGGGTCTTCTAACATCCAAATGCATCAATATTCAGAAGATAAAGAAGATCCGTTGAGATTTAGTCTTTCGCCCTATCCGCGACTGGTCCAAATTATGACAAAAATGATTTTTCAAAATTTGCCCCCGAAACCCCCCAAAAATCAGCCGTCTTCGCTCCGTGGGGTCTTCTAACATCCAAACGCATCAATATTCAGAAGATAAAGAAGATCCGTTGAGATTTAGTCTTTCGCCCTATCCGCGACTGGTCCAAATTATGACCAAAATGATTTTTCCAAATTTGCCCCCAAACCCCCCCCAAATCAGTTGTCTTCGCTCCGTGGATTCTTCTAACATCCAAACGCATCAATATTCAGAAGATAAAGAAGATCCGTTGAGATTTAGTCTTTCGCCCTATCCGCGACTGGTCCAAATTATGACCAAAATGATTTTCCAAATTTGCCCCCGAAACCCCCCCCAAATCAGCCGTATTTGCTCCGTGGGGTCTTGTAACATCCAAACGCATCAATATTCAGAAGATAAAGAAGATCCGTTGAGATTTAGTCTTTCGCCCTATCCGCGACTGGTCCAAATTATGACCAAAATGATTTTTCCAAATTTGCCCCCGAAACCCCCCCCAAATCAGCCGTCTTCACTCCGTGGGGTCTTCTAACATCCAAACGCATCAATATTCAGAAGATAAAGAAGATCCGTTGAGATTTAGTCTTTCGCCCTATCTGCGACTGGTCCAAATTATGACCAAAATGATTTTTCCAAATTTGCCCCCGAACCCCCCCCACAAATCAGCCGTCTTCGCTCCGTGGGGTCTTCTAACATCCAAATGCATCAATATTCAGAAGATAAAGAAGATCCGTTGAGATTTAGTCTTTCGCCCTATCCGCGACTGGTCCAAATTATGACAAAAATGATTTTTCAAAATTTGCCCCCGAAACCCCCCAAAAATCAGCCGTCTTCGCTCCGTGGGGTCTTCTAACATCCAAACGCATCAATATTCAGAAGATAAAGAAGATCCGTTGAGATTTAGTCTTTCGCCCTATCCGCGACTGGTCCAAATTATGACCAAAATGATTTTTCCAAATTTGCCCCCGAAACCCCCCCCAAATCAGCCGTCTTCGCTCCGTGGGGTCTTCTAACATCCAAACGCATCAATATTCAGAAGATAAAGAAGATCCGTTGAGATTCAGTCTTTCGCCCTATCTGCGACTGGTCCAAATTATGACCAAAATGATTTTTCCAAATTTGCCCCCGAACCCCCCCCCACAAATCAGCCGTCTTCGCTCCGTGGGGTCTTCTAACATCCAAATGCATCAATATTCAGAAGATAAAGAAGATCCGTTGAGATTTAGTCTTTCGCCCTATCCGCGACTGGTCCAAATTATGACAAAAATGATTTTTCAAAATTTGCCCCCGAAACCCCCCAAAAATCAGCCGTCTTCGCTCCGTGGGGTCTTCTAACATCCAAACGCATCAATATTCAGAAGATAAAGAAGATCCGTTGAGATTTAGTCTTTCGCCCTATCCGCGACTGGTCCAAATTATGACCAAAATGATTTTTCCAAATTTGCCCCCAAAACCCCCCCCAAATCAGTCTTCTTCGCTCCGTGGATTCTTCTAACATCCAAACGCATCAATATTCAGAAGATAAAGAAGATCCGTTGAGATTTAGTCTTTCGCCCTATCCGCGACTGGTCCAAATTATGACCAAAATGATTTTCCAAATTTGCCCCCGAAACCCCCCCCAAATCAGCCGTCTTCGCTCCGTGGGGTCTTGTAACATCCAAACGCATCAATATTCAGAAGATAAAGAAGATCCGTTGAGATTTAGTCTTTCGCCCTATCCGCGACTGGTCCAAATTATGACCAAAATGATTTTTCCAAATTTGCCCCCGAAACCCCCCCCAAATCAGCCGTCTTCGCTCCGTGGGGTCTTCTAACATCCAAACGCATCAATATTCAGAAGATAAAGAAGATCCGTTGAGATTTAGTCTTTCGCCCTATCTGCGACTGGTCCAAATTATGACCAAAATGATTTTTCCAAATTTGCCCCCGAACCCCCCCCACAAATCAGCCGTCTTCGCTCCGTGGGGTCTTCTAACATCCAAATGCATCAATATTCAGAAGATAAAGAAGATCCGTTGAGATTTAGTCTTTCGCCCTATCCGCGACTGGTCCAAATTATGACAAAAATGATTTTTCAAAATTTGCCCCCGAAACCCCCCAAAAATCAGCCGTCTTCGCTCCGTGGGGTCTTCTAACATCCAAACGCATCAATATTCAGAAGATAAAGAAGATCCGTTGAGATTTAGTCTTTCGCCCTATCCGCGACCGGTCCAAATTATGACCAAAATGATTTTTCCAAATTTGCCCCCGAAACCCCCCCGAAATCAGCCGTCTTCGCTCCGTGGGGTCTTCTAACATCCAAACGCATCAATATTCAGAAGATAAAGAAGATCCGTTGAGATTTAGTCTTTCGCCCTATCCGCGACTGGTCCAAATTATGACCAAAATGATTTTTCCAAATTTGCCCCCAAAACCCCCCCCAAATCAGCCGTCTTCGCTCCGTGGATTCTTCTAACATCCAAACGCATCAATATTCAGAAGATAAAGAAAATCCGTTGAGATTTAGTCTTTCGCCCTATCCGCGATTGGTCCAAATTATGACCAAAATGATTTTTCCAAATTTGCCCCCGAAACCCCCCCCAAATCAGCCGTCTTTGCTCCGTGGGGTCTTCTAACATCCAAACGCATCAATATTCAGAAGATAAAGAAGATCCGTTGAGATTTAGTCTTTCGCCCTATCCGTGACTGGTCCAAATTATGACCAAAATGATTTTTCCAAATTTGCCCCCGAAACCCCCCCCAAATCAGCCGTCTTCGCTCCGTGGGGTCTTCTAACATCCAAACGCATCAATATTCAGAAGATAAAGAAGATCCGTTGAGATTTAGTCTTTCGCCCTATCCGCGACTGGTCCAAATTATGACCAAAATGATTTTTCCAAATTTGCCCCGAAACCCCCCCCAAATCAGCCGTCTTCGCTCCATGGGGTCTTCTAACATCCAAAGGCATCAATATTCAGAAGATAAAGAAGATCCGTTGAGATTTAGTCTTTCGCCCTATCCACGACTGGTCCAAATTATGACCAAAATGATTTTTCCAAATTTGCCCCCGAAACCCCCCCCAAATCAGCCGTCTTCGCTCCGTGGGATCTTCTAACATCCAAACGCATCAATATTCAGAAGATAAAGAAGATCCGTTGAGATTCAGTCTTTCGCCCTATCTGCGACTGGTCCAAATTATGACCAAAATGATTTTTCCAAATTTGCCCCCGAACCCCCCCCCACAAATCAGCCGTCTTCGCTCCGTGGGGTCTTCTAACATCCAAATGCATCAATATTCAGAAGATAAAGAAGATCCGTTGAGATTTAGTCTTTCGCCCTATCCGCGACTGGTCCAAATTATGACAAAAATGATTTTTCAAAATTTGCCCCCGAAACCCCCCAAAAATCAGCCGTCTTCGCTCCGTGGGGTCTTCTAACATCCAAACGCATCAATATTCAGAAGATAAAGAAGATCCGTTGAGATTTAGTCTTTCGCCCTATCCGCGACTGGTCCAAATTATGACCAAAATGATTTTCCAAATTTGCCCCCGAAACCCCCCCCAAATCAGCCGTCTTCGCTCTGTGGGGTCTTGTAACATCCAAACGCATCAATATTCAGAAGATAAAGAAATTCCGTTGAGATTTAGTCTTTCGCCCTATCCGCGACTGGTCCAAATTATGACCAAAATGATTTTTCCAAATTTGCCCCCGAAACCCCCCCCAAATCAGCCGTCTTCGCTCCGTGGGGTCTTCTAACATCCAAACGCATCAATATTCAGAAGATAAAGAAGATCCGTTGAGATTTAGTCTTTCGCCCTATCTGCGACTGGTCCAAATTATGACCAAAATGATTTTTCCAAATTTGCCCCCGAACCCCCCCCACAAATCAGCCGTCTTCGCTCCGTGGGGTCTTCTAACATCCAAATGCATCAATATTCAGAAGATAAAGAAGATCCGTTGAGATTTAGTCTTTCGCCCTATCCGCGACTGGTCCAAATTATGACAAAAATGATTTTTCAAAATTTGCCCCCGAAACCCCCCAAAAATCAGCCGTCTTCGCTCCGTGGGGTCTTCTAACATCCAAACGCATCAATATTCAGAAGATAAAGAAGATCCGTTGAGATTTAGTCTTTCGCCCTATCCGCGACCGGTCCAAATTATGACCAAAATGATTTTTCCAAATTTGCCCCCGAAACCCCCCCGAAATCAGCCGTCTTCGCTCCGTGGGGTCTTCTAACATCCAAACGCATCAATATTCAGAAGATAAAGAAGATCCGTTGAGATTTAGTCTTTCGCCCTATCCGCGACTGGTCCAAATTATGACCAAAATGATTTTTCCAAATTTGCCCCCAAAACCCCCCCCAAATCAGTTGTCTTCGCTCCGTGGATTCTTCTAACATCCAAACGCATCAATATTCAGAAGATAAAGAAAATCCGTTGAGATTTAGTCTTTCGCCCTATCCGCGACTGGTCCAAATTATGACCAAAATTATTTTTCCAAATTTGCCCCCGAAACCCCCCCCCAAATCAGCCGTCTTCGCTCCATGGGGTCTTCTAACATCCAAACGCATCAATATTCAGAAGATAAAGAAGATCCGTTGAGATTTAGTCTTTCGCCCTATCCGCGACTGGTCCAAATTATGACCAAAATGATTTTTCCAAATTTGCCCCCGAAACCCCCCCCAAATCAGCCGTCTTCGCTCCGTGGGGTCTTCTAACATCCAAACGCATCAATATTCAGAAGATAAAGAAGATCCGTTGAGATTTAGTCTTTCGCCCTATCCGCGACTGGTCCAAATTATGACAAAAATGATTTTTCAAAATTTGCCCCCGAAACCCCCCAAAAATCAGCCGTCTTCGCTCCGTGGGGTCTTCTAACATCCAAACGCATCAATATTCAGAAGATAAAGAAGATCCGTTGAGATTTAGTCTTTCGCCCTATCCGCGACCGGTCCAAATTATGACCAAAATGATTTTTCCAAATTTGCCCCCGAAACCCCCCCGAAATCAGCCGTCTTCGCTCCGTGGGGTCTTCTAACATCCAAACGCATCAATATTCAGAAGATAAAGAAGATCCGTTGAGATTTAGTCTTTCGCCCTATCCGCGACTGGTCCAAATTATGACCAAAATGATTTTTCCAAATTTGCCCCCAAAACCCCCCCCAAATCAGTTGTCTTCGCTCCGTGGATTCTTCTAACATCCAAACGCATCAATATTCAGAAGATAAAGAAAATCCGTTGAGATTTAGTCTTTCGCCCTATCCGCGACTGGTCCAAATTATGACCAAAATTATTTTTCCAAATTTGCCCCCGAAACCCCCCCCAAATCAGCCGTCTTCGCTCCATGGGGTCTTCTAACATCCAAACGCATCAATATTCAGAAGATAAAGAAGATCCGTTGAGATTTAGTCTTTCGCCCTATCCGCGACTGGTCCAAATTATGACCAAAATGATTTTTCCAAATTTGCCCCCGAAACCCCCCCCAAATCAGCCGTCTTCGCTCCGTGGGGTCTTCTAACATCCAAACGCATCAATATTCAGAAGATAAAGAAGATCCGTTGAGATTTAGTCTTTCGCCCTATCCGCGACTGGTCCAAATTATGACCAAAATGATTTTTCCAAATTTGCCTCCGAAACCCCCCCCCCCAAATCAGCCGTCTTCGCTCCGTGGGGTCTTCTAACATCCAAACGCATCAATATTCAGAAGATAAAGAAGATCCGTTGAGATTTAGTCTTTCGCCCTATCCGCGACTGGTCCAAATTATGACCAAAATGATTTTTCCAAATTTGCCCCCGAAACCCCCCCCAAATCAGCCGTCTTCGCTCTCCGTGGGGTCTTCTAACATCCAAACGCATCAATATTCAGAAGATAAAGAAGATCCGTTGAGATTTAGTCTTTCGCCCTATCCGCGACTGGTCCAAATTATGACCAAAATGATTTTTCCAAATTTGCCCCCGAAACCCCCCCGAAATCAGCCGTCTTCGCTCCGTGGGGTCTTCTAACATCCAAACGCATCAATATTCAGAAGATAAAGAAGATCCGTTGAGATTTAGTCTTTCGCCCTATCCGCGACTGGTCCAAATTATGACCAAAATGATTTTTCCAAATTTGCCCCCAAAACCCCCCCCAAATCAGCCGTCTTCGCTCCATGGATTCTTCTAACATCCAAACGCATCAATATTCAGAAGATAAAGAAAATCCGTTGAGATTTAGTCTTTCGCCCTATCCGCGACTGGTCCAAATTATGACCAAAATGATTTTTCCAAATTTGCCTCCGAAACCCCCCCCCCGAAATCAGCCGTCTTCGCTCCGTGGGGTCTTCTAACATCCAAACGCATCAATATTCAGAAGATAAAGAAGATCTGTTGAGATTTAGTCTTTCGCCCTATCCGCGACTGGTCCAAATTATGACCAAAATGATTTTTCCAAATTTGCCCCCAAAACCCCCCCCCCAAATCAGCCGTCTTCGCTCCGTGGATTCTTCTAACATCCAAACGCATCAATATTCAGAAGATAAAGAAAATCCGTTGAGATTTAGTCTTTCGCCCTATCCGCGACTGGTCCAAATTATGACCAAAATGATTTTTCCAAATTTGCCTCCGAAACCCCCCCCCGAAATCAGCCGTCTTCGCTCCGTGGGGTCTTCTAACATCCAAACGCATCAATATTCAGAAGATAAAGAAGATCTGTTGAGATTTAGTCTTTCGCCCTATCCGCGACTGGTCCAAATTATGACCAAAATGATTTTTCCAAATTTGCCCCGAAACCCCCCCCAAATCAGCCGTCTTCGCTCCGTGGGGTCTTCTAACATCTAAACGCATCAATATTCAGAAGATAAAGAAGATCCGTTGAGATTTAGTCTTTCGCCCTATCCGCGACTGGTCCAAATTATGACCAAAATGATTTTTCCAAATTTGCCACCGAAACCCCCCCCCCCAAAATCAGCCGTCTTCGCTCCGTGGGGTCTTCTAACATCCAAACGCATCAATATTCAAAAGATAAAGAAGATCCGTTGAGATTTAGTCTTTCGCCCTATCCGCGACTGGTCCAAATTATGACCAAAATGATTTTTCAAATTTTGCCCCCGAAACCCCCCCCCAAATCACCCGTCTTCGCTCCGTAGGGTCTTCTAACATCCAAACGCATCAATATACAGAAGAAAAATAAGATCCGTTGAGATTTAGTCTTTCGCCCTATCCGCGACTGGTCCAAATTATGACCAAAATGATTTTTCCAAATTTGCCCCCGAAACCCCCCCCCAAATCAGCCGTCTTCGCTCCGTGGGGTCTTCTAACATCCAAACGCATCAATATTCAGAAGATAAATAAGATCCGTTGAGAATTAGTCTTTCGCCCTATCCGCGACTGGTCCAAATTATGACCAAAATGATTTTTCCAAATTTGCCCCCGAACCCCCCCCACAAATCAGCCGTCTTCGCTCCGTGGGGTCTTCTAACATCCAAACGCATCAATATTCAGAAGATAAAGAAGATCCGTTGAGATTTAGTCTTTCGCCCTATCCGCGACTGGTCCAAATTATGACAAAAATGATTTTTCAAAATTTGCCCCCAAAACCCCCCAAAAATCAGCCGTCTTCGCTCCGTGGGGTCTTCTAACATCCAAACGCATCAATATTCAGAAGATAAAGAAGATCCGTTGAGATTTAGTCTTTCGCCCTATCCGCGACCGGTCCAAATTATGACCAAAATGATTTTTCCAAATTTGCCCCCGAAACCCCCCCGAAATCAGCCGTCTTCGCTCCGTGGGGTCTTCTAACATCCAAACGCATCAATATTCAGAAGATAAAGAAGATCCGTTGAGATTTAGTCTTTCGCCCTATCCGCGACTGGTCCAAATTATGACCAAAATGATTTTTCCAAATTTGCCCCCAAAACCCCCCCCAAATCAGTTGTCTTTGCTCCGTGGATTCTTCTAACATCCAAACGCATCAATATTCAGAAGATAAAGAAAATCCGTTGAGATTTAGTCTTTCGCCCTATCCGCGACTGGTCCAAATTATGACCAAAATTATTTTTCCAAATTTGCCCCCGAAACCCCCCCCAAATCAGCCGTCTTCGCTCCATGGGGTCTTCTAACATCCAAACGCATCAATATTCAGAAGATAAAGAAGATCCGTTGAGATTTAGTCTTTCGCCCTATCCGCGACTGGTCCAAATTATGACCAAAATGATTTTTCCAAATTTGCCCCCGAAACCCCCCCCAAATCAGCCGTCTTCGCTCCGTGGGGTCTTCTAACATCCAAACGCATCAATATTCAGAAGATAAAGAAGATCCGTTGAGATTTAGTCTTTCGCCCTATCCGCGACTGGTCCAAATTATGACCAAAATGATTTTTCCAAATTTGCCTCCGAAACCCCCCCCCCCCCCAAATCAGCCGTCTTCGCTCCGTGGGGTCTTCTAACATCCAAACGCATCAATATTCAGAAGATAAAGAAGATCCGTTGAGATTTAGTCTTTCGCCCTATCCGCGACTGGTCCAAATTATGACCAAAATGATTTTTCCAAATTTGCCCCCGAAACCCCCCGCCAAATCAGCCGTCTTCGCTCCGTGGGGTCTTCTAACATCCAAACGCATCAATATTCAGAAGATAAAGAAGATCCGTTGAGATTTAGTCTTTCGCCCTATCCGCGACTGGTCCAAATTATGACCAAAATGATTTTTCCAAATTTGCCCCCGAAACCCCCCCGAAATCAGCCGTCTTCGCTCCGTGGGGTCTTCTAACATCCAAACGCATCAATATTCAGAAGATAAAGAAGATCCGTTGAGATTTAGTCTTTCGCCCTATCCGCGACTGGTCCAAATTATGACCAAAATGATTTTTCCAAATTTGCCCCCAAAACCCCCCCCAAATCAGCCGTCTTCGCTCCATGGATTCTTCTAACATCCAAACGCATCAATATTCAGAAGATAAAGAAAATCCGTTGAGATTTAGTCTTTCGCCCTATCCGCGACTGGTCCAAATTATGACCAAAATGATTTTTCCAAATTTGCCTCCGAAACCCCCCCCGAAATCAGCCGTCTTCGCTCCGTGGGGTCTTCTAACATCCAAACGCATCAATATTCAGAAGATAAAGAAGATCTGTTGAGATTTAGTCTTTCGCCCTATCCGCGACTGGTCCAAATTATGACCAAAATGATTTTTCCAAATTTGCCCCGAAACCCCCCCCAAATCAGCCGTCTTCGCTCCGTGGGGTCTTCTAACATCTAAACGCATCAATATTCAGAAGATAAAGAAGATCCGTTGAGATTTAGTCTTTCGCCCTATCCGCGACTGGTCCAAATTATGACCAAAATGATTTTTCCAAATTTGCCACCGAAACCCCCCCCCAAAATCAGCCGTCTTCGCTCCGTGGGGTCTTCTAACATCCAAACGCATCAATATTCAAAAGATAAAGAAGATCAGTTGAGATTTAGTCTTTCGCCCTATCCGCGACTGGTCCAAATTATGACCAAAATGATTTTTCAAATTTTGCCCCCGAAACCCCCCCCCAAATCACCCGTCTTCGCTCCGTAGGGTCTTCTAACATCCAAACGCATCAATATACAGAAGATAAATAAGATCCGTTGAGATTTAGTCTTTCGCCCTATCCGCGACTGGTCCAAATTATGACCAAAATGATTTTTCCAAATTTGCCCCCAAAACCCCCCCCAAATCAGCCGTCTTCGCTCCGTGGATTCTTCTAACATCCAAACGCATCAATATTCAGAAGATAAAGAAAATCCGTTGAGATTTAGTCTTTCGCCCTATCCGCGACTGGTCCAAATTATGACCAAAATGATTTTTCCAAATTTGCCTCCGAAACCCCCCCCGAAATCAGCCGTCTTCGCTCCGTGGGGTCTTCTAACATCCAAACGCATCAATATTCAGAAGATAAAGAAGATCTGTTGAGATTTAGTCTTTCGCCCTATCCGCGACTGGTCCAAATTATGACCAAAATGATTTTTCCAAATTTGCCCCGAAACCCCCCCCAAATCAGCCGTCTTCGCTCCGTGGGGTCTTCTAACATCTAAACGCATCAATATTCAGAAGATAAAGAAGATCCGTTGAGATTTAGTCTTTCGCCCTATCCACGACTGGTCCAAATTATGACCAAAATGATTTTTCCAAATTTGCCACCGAAACCCCCCCCCCAAAATCAGCCGTCTTCGCTCCGTGGGGTCTTCTAACATCCAAACGCATCAATATTCAAAAGATAAAGAAGATCCGTTGAGATTTAGTCTTTCGCCCTATCCGCGACTGGTCCAAATTATGACCAAAATGATTTTTCAAATTTTGCCCCCGAAACCCCCCCCCAAATCACCCGTCTTCGCTCCGTAGGGTCTTCTAACATCCAAACGCATCAATATACAGAAGAAAAATAAGATCCGTTGAGATTTAGTCTTTCGCCCTATCCGCGACTGGTCCAAATTATGACCAAAATGATTTTTCCAAATTTGCCCCCGAAACCCCCCCCAAATCAGCCGTCTTCGCTCCGTGGGGTCTTCTAACATCCAAACGCATCAATATTCAGAAGATAAATAAGATCCGTTGAGAATTAGTCTTTCGCCCTATCCGCGACTGGTCCAAATTATGACCAAAATGATTTTTCCAAATTTGCCCCCGAAACCCCCCCCCAAATCAGCCGTCTTCGCTCCGTGGGGTCTTCTAACATCCAAACGCATCAATATTCAGAAGATAAAGAAGATCCGTTGAGATTTAGTCTTTCGCCCTATCCGCGACTGGTCCAAATTATGACCAAAATGATTTTTCAAAATTTGCCCCCGAAACCCCCCCCCCCCAAATCAGCCGTCTTCGCTCCGTGGGGTCTTCTAACATCCAAACGCATCAATATTCAGAAGATAAAGAAGATCCGTTGAGATTTAGTCTTTCGCCCTATCCGCGACTGGTCCAAATTATGACCAAAATGATTTTTCCAAATTTGCCCCCGAAACCCCCCCGAAATCAGCCGTCTTTGCTCCGTGGGGTCTTCTAACATCCAAACGCATCAATATTCAGAAGATAAAGAAGATCCGTTGAGATTTAGTCTTTCGCCCTATCCGCGACTGGTCCAAATTATGACCAAAATGATTTTTCCAAATTTGCCCCGAAACCCCCCCCCAAATCAGCCGTCTTCGCTCCGTGGGGTCTTCTAACATCCAAACGCATCAATATTCAGAAGATAAAGAAGATCCGTTGAGATTTAGTCTTTCGCCCTATCCGAGACTGGTCCAAATTATGACCAAAATGATTTTTCCAAATTTGCCCCCGAAACCCCCCCAAATCAGCCGACTTCGCTCCGTGGGGTCTTCTAACATCCAAACGCATCAATATTCAGAAGATAAAGAAGATCCGTTGAGATTTAGTCTTTCGCCCTATCCACGACTGGTCCAAATTATGACCAAAATGATTTTTCCAAATTTGCCTCCGAAACCCCCCCCCAAATCAGCCGTCTTCGCTCCGTGGGGTCTTCTAACATCCAAACGCATCAATATTCAGAAGATAAAGAAGATCCATTGAGATTTACTCTTTCGCCCTATCCGCGACTGGTCCAAATTATGATCAAAATGATTTTTCCAAATTTGCCCCCGAAACCCCCCCCAAATCAGCCGTCTTCGCTCCGTGGGGTCTTCTAACATCCAAACGCATCAATATTCAGAAGATAAAGAAGATCCGTTGAGATTTAGTCTTTCGCCCTATCCGCGACTGGTCCAAATTATGACCAAAATGATTTTTCCAAATTTGCCCCCGAAATTCCCCCGAAATCAGCCGTCTTCGCTCCGTGGGGTCTTCTAACATCCAAACGCATCAATATTCAGAAGATAAAGAAGATCCGTTGAGATTTAGTCTTTCGCCCTATCCGCGACTGGTCCAAATTATGACCAAAATGATTTTTCCAAATTTGCCCCCGAAACCCCCCCCCCAAATCAGCCGTCTTCGCTCCGTGGAGTCTTCTAAAATCCAAACGCATCAATATTCAGAAGATAAAGAAGATCCTTTGAGATTTAGTCTTTCGCCCTATCCGCGACTGGTCCAAATTATGACCAAAATGATTTTTCCAAATTTGCCCCCGAAACCCCCCCCCCCAAATCAGCCGTCTTCGCTCCGTGGGGTCTTCTTACATCCAAACGCATCAATATTCAGAAGATAAAGAAGATCCGTTGAGATTTAGTCTTTCGCACTATCCGCGACTGGTCCAAATTATGACCAAAATGATTTTTCCAAATTTGCCCCCGAAACCCCCCCCCAAATCAGCCGTCTTCGCTCCGTGGGGTCTTCTTACATCCAAACGCATCAATATTCAGAAGATAAAGAAGATCCGTTGAGATTTAGTCTTTCGCCCTATCCGCGACCGGTCCAAATTATGACCAAAATGATTTTTCCAAATTTGCCCCCGAAACCCCCCCGAAATCAGCCGTCTTCGCTCCGTGGGGTCTTCTAACATCCAAACGCATCAATATTCAGAAGATAAAGAAGATCCGTTGAGATTTAGTCTTTCGCCCTATCCGCGACTGGTCCAAATTATGACCAAAATGATTTTTCCAAATTTGCCCCCAAAACCCCCCCCAAATCAGTTGTCTTCGCTCCGTGGATTCTTCTAACATCCAAACGCATCAATATTCAGAAGATAAAGAAAATCCGTTGAGATTTAGTCTTTCGCCCTATCCGCGACTGGTCCAAATTATGACCAAAATTATTTTTCCAAATTTGCCCCCGAAACCCCCCCCAAATCAGCCGTCTTCGCTCCATGGGGTCTTCTAACATCCAAACGCATCAATATTCAGAAGATAAAGAAGATCCGTTGAGATTTAGTCTTTCGCCCTATCCGCGACTGGTCCAAATTATGACCAAAATGATTTTTCCAAATTTGCCCCCGAAACCCCCCCCAAATCAGCCGTCTTTGCTCCGTGGGGTCTTCTAACATCCAAACGCATCAATAATCAGAAGATAAAGAAGATCCGTTGAGATTTAGTCTTTCGCCCTATCCGCGACTGGTCCAAATTATGACCAAAATGATTTTTCCAAATTTGCCCCCGAAACCCCCCCCAAATCAGCCGTCTTCGCTCCGTGGGGTCTTCTAACATCCAAACGCATCAATATTCAGAAGATAAAGAAGATCCGTTGAGATTTAGTCTTTCGCCCTATCCGCGACTGGTCCAAATTATGACCAAAATGATTTTTCCAAATTTGCCCCCGAAACCCCCTCCGAAATCAGCCGTCTTCGCTCCGTGGGGTCTTCTAACATCCAAACGCATCAATATTCAGAAGATAAAGAAGATCCGTTGAGATTTAGTCTTTCGCCCTATCCGCGACTGGTCCAAATTATGACCAAAATGATTTTTCCAAATTTGCCCCCAAAACCCCCCCCAAATCAGCCGTCTTCGCTCCATGGATTCTTCTAACATCCAAACGCATCAATATTCAGAAGATAAAGAAAATCCGTTGAGATTTAGTCTTTCGCCCTATCCGCGACTGGTCCAAATTATGACCAAAATGATTTTTCCAAATTTGCCTCCGAAACCCCCCCCGAAATCAGCCGTCTTCGCTCCGTGGGGTCTTCTAACATCCAAACGCATCAATATTCAGAAGATAAAGAAGATCTGTTGAGATTTAGTCTTTCGCCCTATCCGCGACTGGTCCAAATTATGACCAAAATGATTTTTCCAAATTTGCCCCGAAACCCCCCCCAATCAGCCGTCTTCGCTCCGTGGGGTCTTCTAACATCTAAACGCATCAATATTCAGAAGATAAAGAAGATCCGTTGAGATTTAGTCTTTCGCCCTATCCGCGACTGGTCCAAATTATGACCAAAATGATTTTTCCAAATTTGCCACCGAAACCCCCCCCCCAAAATCAGCCGTCTTCGCTCCGTGGGGTCTTCTAACATCCAAACGCATCAATATTCAAAAGATAAAGAAGATCAGTTGAGATTTAGTCTTTCGCCCTATCCGCGACTGGTCCAAATTATGACCAAAATGATTTTTCAAATTTTGCCCCCGAAACCCCCCCCCAAATCACCCGTCTTCGCTCCGTAGGGTCTTCTAACATCCAAACGCATCAATATACAGAAGATAAATAAGATCCGTTGAGATTTAGTCTTTCGCCCTATCCGCGACTGGTCCAAATTATGACCAAAATGATTTTTCCAAATTTGCCCCCAAAACCCCCCCCAAATCAGCCGTCTTCGCTCCGTGGATTCTTCTAACATCCAAACGCATCAATATTCAGAAGATAAAGAAAATCCGTTGAGATTTAGTCTTTCGCCCTATCCGCGACTGGTCCAAATTATGACCAAAATGATTTTTCCAAATTTGCCTCCGAAACCCCCCCCGAAATCAGCCGTCTTCGCTCCGTGGGGTCTTCTAACGTCCAAACGCATCAATATTCAGAAGATAAAGAAGATCTGTTGAGATTTAGTCTTTCGCCCTATCCGCGACTGGTCCAAATTATGACCAAAATGATTTTTCCAAATTTGCCCCGAAACCCCCCCCAAATCAGCCGTCTTCGCTCCGTGGGGTCTTCTAACATCTAAACGCATCAATATTCAGAAGATAAAGAAGATCCGTTGAGATTTAGTCTTTCGCCCTATCCGCGACTGGTCCAAATTATGACCAAAATGATTTTTCAAATTTTGCCCCCGAAACCCCCCCCCCCAAATCACCCGTCTTCGCTCCGTAGGGTCTTCTAACATCCAAACGCATCAATATACAGAAGAAAAATAAGATCCGTTGAGATTTAGTCCTTCGCCCTATCCGCGACTGGTCCAAATTATGACCAAAATGATTTTTCCAAATTTGCCCCCGAAACCCCCCCCAAATCAGCCGTCTTCGCTCCGTGGGGTCTTCTAACATCCAAACGCATCAATATTCAGAAGATAAATAAGATCCGTTGAGAATTAGTCTTTCGCCCTATCCGCGACTGGTCCAAATTATGACCAAAATGATTTTTCCAAATTTGCCCCCGAAACCCCTGTTACACCCACAAATGTAATAATCGCCCACAAATGTAATAACGCCCACAAATGTAATAACACTTTACCCACAAATGTAATAACGCCCACAAATGTAATAACACTTTACCCACAAATGTAATAATTTCACCCACAAATGTAATAATGCACTTTACCCACAAATGTAATAATTTTTGATCGCCCACAAATGTAATAATGACTTTACCCACAAATGTAATAAATTTGAAGGGATTTTTGGCGAATCCGTTCTAAACTAAAATCCTGTAGTAATGCGTTCATATAGCGATTGACCTATTGTAATAGGTCCATGATATAGCACAAAAGTGCAAAGTCTTTTTTCCAGACCCGGTTAATTAGAAAATTATAATGTAGGTCCAAAGTCTTTTTTCCAGACCCGGTTGTTTCAAAAATTATAATATAAGTCCAAAGTCTTTTTTCCAGACCCGGTTGTTTCAAAAATTATAATATAAGTCCAAAGTCTTTTTTCCAGACCCGGTTGATTCAAAAATTATAATATAAGTCCAAAGTCTTTTTTCCAGACCCGGTTGTTTCAAAAATTATAATATAAGTCCAAAGTCTTTTTTCCAGACCCGGTTGTTTCAAAAATTATAATATAAGTCCAAAGTCTTTTTTCCAGACCCGGTTGTTTCAAAAATTATAATATAAGTCCAAAGTCTTTTTTCCAGACCCGGTTGATTAAAAAATTATAATATAAGTCCAAAGTCTTTTTTCCAGACCCGGTTGTTTCAAAAATTATAAAATTCGTCCAAAGTCTTTTTTCCAGACCCGGTTGATTAAAAAATTATAATATAAGTCCAAAGTCTTTTTTCCAGACCCGGTTGTTTCAAAAATTATAATATAAGTCCAAAGTCTTTTTTCCAGACCCGGTTGTTTCAAAAATTATAATATAAGTCCAAAGTCTTTTTTCCAGACCCGGTTGATTCAAAAATTATAATATAAGTCCAAAGTCTTTTTTCCAGACCCGGTTGTTAAAAAAATTATAATATAAGTCAAAAGTCTTTTTTCCAGACCCGGTTGTTTCAAAAATTATAATATAAGTCCAAAGTCTTTTTTCCAGACCCGGTTGTTTCAAAAATTATAATATAAGTCCAAAGTCTTTTTTCCAGACCCGGTTGATTAAAAAATTATAATATAAGTCCAAAGTCTTTTTTTCCAGACCCGGTTGTTTCCAAAAGGAATGAGTACACAAATACAATGGGATGTTTGTAAATATAAGATTAAAGAATACAGTATCCGTTATGCAAAGGAAAAGCAATCTAGAGCAAAAGGGTATTATCTGAAATTAGAAAGAGAATTAAGGCATTACAACGAAATGTTTGATACTGATATGAATGATGAATTAATAGACAAAATGAATAAATTGAAAGAAGAGTTAGACAAATGGTATGGAAATAAGTGTAAAGGTGCTTATGTTAGATCAAGAGAAAAATGTACTAAATATTTTATTCAGCTAGAAAGGCAAAGAGGAAATAAAAAAGAAATACACTTTCTTGAAAAAAATGGGATAAAGGTCCTTAATAATGACGAGATTCTTAAAGATATTCACAGATTTTATAAAAACTTGAATTGTCCACCGATACACGAAACAGATGTTGATAAATATTTTACTCATGTACAGGTACCATGCTTATCTCGGGAAGAAGCAGAAAGTTGTGAAGGGTTGCCTACTGAAACAGAATGTAGAAAAGCATTGTCTTCCATGAATTTAAACCGTTCACCCGGGAATGACGGTCTAAGTGTGGAATTCTACAGATGTTTTTGGAATGAAATTAAAGATCTAGTTATAAATAGTTTAAATGAGGGGTATGAAAAGGGAGAACTCTCTTTTATACAAGGACAGTCAGTTCTTACTCTATTATACAAAAATGGCAATAGGGGATCTCTGGACAATTGGCGACCAATATCTTTACTCAATATCGACTACAAAATTGCAGCTCTGGTTTTTAGCGATGCGTTTACAGAAAATTTTATCATCAATTATTTCAACTGATCAATGTGGATTTATTAAAGGTAGATCGGCATCCGAAAATGTTAGGCTTGTTCAAGATATTATTGACTATTGTAAATTTAAAAGTTCCCGTGGCATTATATTTTTTTTAGATTTTCGAAAAGCATTCGACAATGTGAACCACTCATTTCTGTTTGAAACATTAAAGCGGATGAAGTTTAAGGAATCGTTTATAAATTGGATTAAGATGTTATATAAAAATGCTCACGGTAGAGTACTACAGCGTGGGTGGTTATCAGAATCATTTCATATTTATAAAGGTGTAAGACAAGGGTGTCCATTATCAGCATTGTTGTTTATTTTGGTTGCAGAGATTTTAGCAATTCGTATTAAAGAAAATGATGAAATCAGAGGAATAGATATTTCAGGAAATTGTTTATGCTTACCACACAGAGAGATAAAAGTAACACAGTTCGCAGACGATACGACGATATTTATTAATTCGATTGATTCCCTTCATAATGTTATGAAAGAGATAAATAATTTCGGTAATATTGCAGGTCCAAAAGTAAATTGGAATAAGACAAAGATGTTAAAAATAGGGATATTTAACTTAGAAAGAAGCGAGTTCGATTTTACAGATGATCCTGTTAAGTATTTATGAATATTTGTGGGAAGAAATGAAGAGCATATACGAAAGCTAAATTGGGAAGGGAAAATTGAAAAGGTCAATAACATATTAAAAACATGGAAAATGAGACAGCTTACATGCTATGGTAAAATAATTATTATAAAATGTTTAATTGTGCCTTAAATCGTTTATGTTGGTTCGGTTATACCAATGCCAGACTATATATGCAAGGGTTTACATAAGATAATGTATTGCTTTTTATGGAATTCAAAGCGTGAAAAAGTTAAACGTAATATTTGTGTCAGACCGATAGTTGAAGGTGGTCTTGGTATGATCGATCTATATTCGAAATCAAAATCACTTATATTGTCTTGGATAAATTCCTTTTTTAATAATTATGATGCAGTCTGGAAAACACTTTTCTCGTTTTGGTTAAGTTACATAGGAGAAATCCCTTACTGTTTTCAAATGAATTGTCATCCAAAACACATGTTAAAGCTTTGTCGAAAAAAGGGTTTACCAATGTTTTATATTGAATTTCTATATACATGGGCTCAATTACGATATTTAGATGAGCAGAATGTTGAAAATATATATCGTGAAACATTATGGAATGATAGTAATATTACAATAAAGGGACAACCTTTAAATTTTCAGGAATGGAAAGAAGCTGGTATTTTATATGTTAAACAAGTTGTATATAAAGGTAAATGGAAAGATATATCATTTTTTAGAAACTTTTTTGATGTTGATAATTTAGTATTTAGTTTTAGATTTTTAAAATTAAAAAAAGCATTTCCTGCTCATTGGCTTGAAAAAATAAGTACGATGAAAGAAAAGCAAAATGAGTCTTCAGAACAAGAAGAAATTGATACATCTGTTGGTGAACGTATTAATATAACTTGCACCAGAGCAAAACAATATTATGTGTTGTTTTTACAACAAAAGAAGGTTGATTTTTATATTTTGGACATCTGGGGAAAACAACTAAAATTGCCAGAAAATTTAGTTTGGAAAGATATCCTTCATTTTAAATTCAAAAAGATAAAAGATAACAGAATTAAGCAATTCAATTTCAGACTGTTACATAAAATATTACCTTCTAGAGACAATTTGTTCAAGTGGAAAATTGTAAATACAAATCAATGCGAAATCTGTAATGAAATCGAGACCATTGGCCATTTTCTGTTTTTTTGCAAAAAGATTAAAGTTTATTGGAAAATCATATCGAGGATGATTTATTTAATTTTCAAAGAAGAAATGGTGATAACTATGAAAACATTGTTAATTGGGTATAAAATAGAAAACCCAAAATTTGAACTTATTAATTTGACGATCAATGTTGCTCAGTTTGTAGTTTATAATCATTATGTAAAATGCATCCTTCAGAATCTAAATCATAGCAATAAGAGATTGATCACGGAATTTGTTTCATATTTGAAGTTTTATTTGAATCATTACGGATCTAAACAATTTTGTGTATTAGAGGTCAAGAAAATTATTGATTTATTGTAATTCCTGTTATAAATATTATATCATTTGACTCTTGAAAAAAAGTTATTCCTATGTAAATATGTATATATGTAAATATTTTGAAACAATAAATCCTCAAGGAAGAGGCAAAGAAAAAAAAATATAAGTCCAAAGTCTTTTTTCCAGACCCGGTTGATTAAAAAATTATAATATAAGTCCAAAGTCTTTTTTCCAGACCATAATTTTTTAAACAACCGGGTCTGAAAAAAAGACTTTTGACTTATATTATAATTTTTGAAACAACCGGGTCTGGAAAAAAAACTTTGGACTTATATTATAATTTTTGAAACAACCGGGTCTGGAAAAAAGACTTTGGACTTTTATCGTAATTTTTGAAACAACCGGGTCTGGAAAAAAGACTTTGGATTTATATTATAATTTTTTGAACAACCGGGTCTGGAAAAAAGACTTTGGACTTATATTATAATTTTTGAAATAACTGGGTCTGGAAAAAAGACTTTGGACTTATATTATAATTTTTTAAACAACCGGGTCTGGAAAAAAGACTTTGGAATTATATCATAATTTTGGAAACAACCGGGTCTGGAAAAAAAGACTTTGGACTTATATTATAATTTTTGAAACAACCGGGTCTGGAAAAAAGACTTTGGACTTATATTATAATTTTTGAAATAACCAGGTCTGGAAAAAAAGACTTTGGACTTACATTATAATTTTCTAATTAACCGGGTCTGGAAAAAAAGACTTTGCACTTTTGTGCTATATCATGGACCTATTACAATAGGTCCATCGCTATATGAACGCATTACTACAGGATTTTAGTTTAGAACGGATTCGCCAAAAATCCCTTCAAAATTATTACATTTGTGGGTAAAGTCATTATTACATTTGTGGGCGATCAAAAATTATTACATTTGTGGGTAAAGTGCATTATTACATTTGTGGGTGAAATTATTACATTTGTGGGTAAAGTGTTATTACATTTGTGGGCGTTATTACATTTGTGGGTAAAGTGTTATTACATTTGTGGGCGTTATTACATTTGTGGGCGTTATTACATTTGTGGGTGCAACAACCCCCCCCAAATCAGCCGTCTTCGCTCCGTGGGGTCTTCTAACATCCAAACGCATCAATATTCAGAAGATAAAGAAGATCCGTTGAGATTTAGTCTTTCGCCCTATCCGCGACTGGTCCAAATTATGACCAAAATGATTTTTCAAAATTTGCCCCGAAACCCCCCCCAAATCAGCCGTCTTCGCTCCGTGGGGTCTTCTAACATCCAAACGCATCAATATTCAGAAGATAAAGAAGATCCGTTGAGATTTAGTCTTTCGCCCTATCCGAGACTGGTCCAAATTATGACCAAAATGATTTTTCCAAATTTGCCCCCGAAACCCCCCCAAATCAGCCGACTTCGCTCCGTGGGGTCTTCTAACATCCAAACGCATCAATATTCAGAAGATAAAGAAGATCCGTTGAGATTTAGTCTTTCGCCCTATCCACGACTGGTCCAAATTATGACCAAAATGATTTTTCCAAATTTGCCCCCGAAACCCCCCCCAAATCAGCCGTCTTCACTCCGTGGGGTCTTCTAACATCCAAACGCATCAATATTCAGAAGATAAAGAAGATCCGTTGAGATTTAGTCTTTCGCCCTATCCGCGACTGGTCCAAATTATGACCAAAATGATTTTTCCAAATTTGCCTCCGAAACCCCCCCCCAAATCAGCCGTCTTCGCTCCGTGGGGTCTTCGAACATCCAAACGCATCAATATTCAGAAGATAAAGAAGATCCATTGAGATTTACTCTTTCGCCCTATCCGCGACTGGTCCAAATTATGATCAAAATGATTTTTCCAAATTTGCCCCCGAAACCCCCCCCAAATCAGCCGTCTTCGCTCCGTGGGGTCTTCTAACATCCAAACGCATCAATATTCAGAAGATAAAGAAGATCCGTTGAGATTTAGTCTTTCGCCCTATCCGCGACTGGTCCAAATTATGACCAAAATGATTTTTCCAAATTTGCCTCCGAAATCAGCCGTTTTCGCTCCGTGGGGTCTTCTAACATCCAAACGCATCAATATTCAGAAGATAAAGAAGATCTGTTGAGATTTAGTCTTTCGCCCTATCCGCGACTGGTCCAAATTATGACCAAAATGATTTTTCCAAATTTGCCCCGAAACCCCCCCCAAATCAGCCGTCTTCGCTCCGTGGGGTCTTCTAACATCTAAACGCATCAATATTCAGAAGATAAAGAAGATCCGTTGAGATTTAGTCTTTCGCCCTATCCGCGACTGGTCCAAATTATGACCAAAATGATTTTTCCAAATTTGCCACCGAAACCCCCCCCCCAAAATCAGCCGTCTTCGCTCCGTGGGGTCTTCTAACATCCAAACGCATCAATATTCAAAAGATAAAGAAGATCAGTTGAGATTTAGTCTTTCGCCCTATCCGCGACTGGTCCAAATTATGACCAAAATGATTTTTCCAAATTTGCCCCCGAAACCCCCCCCCAAATCACCCGTCTTCGCTCCGTAGGGTCTTCTAACATCCAAACGCATCAATATACAGAAGATAAATAAGATCCGTTGAGATTTAGTCTTTCGCCCTATCCGCGACTGGTCCAAATTATGACCAAAATGATTTTTCCAAATTTGCCCCCAAAACCCCCCCCAAATCAGCCGTCTTCGCTCCGTGGATTCTTCTAACATCCAAACGCATCAATATTCAGAAGATAAAGAAAATCCGTTGAGATTTAGTCTTTCGCCCTATCCGCGACTGGTCCAAATTATGACCAAAATGATTTTTCCAAATTTGCCTCCGAAACCCCCCCCCGAAATCAGCCGTCTTCGCTCCGTGGGGTCTTCTAACATCCAAACGCATCAATATTCAGAAGATAAAGAAGATCTGTTGAGATTTAGTCTTTCGCCCTATCCGCGACTGGTCCAAATTATGACCAAAATGATTTTTCCAAATTTGCCCCGAAACCCCCCCCCAAATCAGCCGTCTTCGCTCCGTGGGGTCTTCTAACATCTAAACGCATCAATATTCAGAAGATAAAGAAGATCCGTTGAGATTTAGTCTTTCGCCCTATCCGCGACTGGTCCAAATTATGACCAAAATGATTTTTCCAAATTTGCCACCGAAACCCCCCCCCCAAAATCAGCCGTCTTCGCTCCGTGGGGTCTTCTAACATCCAAACGCATCAATATTCAAAAGATAAAGAAGATCCGTTGAGATTTAGTCTTTCGCCCTATCCGCGACTGGTCCAAATTATGACCAAAATGATTTTTCAAATTTTGCCCCCGAAACCCCCCCCCCAAATCACCCGTCTTCGCTCCGTAGGGTCTTCTAACATCCAAACGCATCAATATACAGAAGAAAAATAAGATCCGTTGAGATTTAGTCTTTCGCCCTATCCGCGACTGGTCCAAATTATGACCAAAATGATTTTTCCAAATTTGCCCCCGAAACCCCCCCCAAATCAGCCGTCTTCGCTCCGTGGGGTCTTCTAACATCCAAACGCATCAATATTCAGAAGATAAATAAGATCCGTTGAGAATTAGTCTTTCGCCCTATCCGCGACTGGTCCAAATTATGACCAAAATGATTTTTCCAAATTTGCCCCCGAAACCCCCCCCAAATCAGCCGTCTTCGCTCCGTGGGGTCTTCTAACATCCAAACGCATCAATATTCAGAAGATAAAGAAGATCCGTTGAGATTTAGTCTTTCGCCCTATCCGCGACTGGTCCAAATTATGACCAAAATGATTTTTCAAAATTTGCCCCCGAAACCCCCCCCCCCCAAATCAGCCGTCTTCGCTCCGTGGGGTCTTCTAACATCCAAACGCATCAATATTCAGAAGATAAAGAAGATCCGTTGAGATTTAGTCTTTCGCCCTATCCGCGACTGGTCCAAATTATGACCAAAATGATTTTTCCAAATTTGCCCCCGAAACCCCCCCGAAATCAGCCGTCTTTGCTCCGTGGGGTCTTCTAACATCGAAACGCATCAATATTCAGAAGATAAAGAAGATCCGTTGAGATTTAGTCTTTCGCCCTATCCGCGACTGGTCCAAATTATGACCAAAATGATTTTTCCAAATTTGCCCCGAAACCCCCCCCAAATCAGCCGTCTTCGCTCCGTGGGGTCTTCTAACATCCAAACGCATCAATATTCAGAAGATAAAGAAGATCCGTTGAGATATAGTCTTTCGCCCTATCCGAGACTGGTCCAAATTATGACCAAAATGATTTTTCCAAATTTGCCCCCGAAACCCCCCCAAATCAGCCGACTTCGCTCCGTGGGGTCTTCTAACATCCAAACGCATCAATATTCAGAAGATAAAGAAGATCCGTTGAGATTTAGTCTTTCGCCCTATCCACGACTGGTCCAAATTATGACCAAAATGATTTTTCCAAATTTGCCCCCGAAACCCCCCCCAAATCAGCCGTCTTCACTCCGTGGGGTCTTCTAACATCCAAACGCATCAATATTCAGAAGATAAAGAAGATCCGTTGAGATTTAGTCTTTCGCCCTATCCGCGACTGGTCCAAATTATGACCAAAATGATTTTTCCAAATTTGCCTCCGAAACCCCCCCCAAATCAGCCGTCTTCGCTCCGTGGGGTCTTCTAACATCCAAACGCATCAATATTCAGAAGATAAAGAAGATCCATTGAGATTTACTCTTTCGCCCTATCCGCGACTGGTCCAAATTATGATCAAAATGATTTTTCCAAATTTGCCCCCGAAACCCCCCCCAAATCAGCCGTCTTCGCTCCGTGGGGTCTTCTAACATCCAAACGCATCAATATTCAGAAGATAAAGAAGATCCGTTGAGATTTAGTCTTTCGCCCTATCCGCGACTGGTCCAAATTATGACCAAAATGATTTTTCCAAATTTGCCCCCGAAATTCCCCCGAAATCAGCCGTCTTCGCTCCGTGGGGTCTTCTAACATCCAAACGCATCAATATTCAGAAGATAAAGAAGATCCGTTGAGATTTAGTCTTTCGCCCTATCCGCGACTGGTCCAAATTATGACCAAAATGATTTTTCCAAATTTGCCCCCGTAACCCCCCCCCCCAAATCAGCCGTCTTCGCTCCGTGGAGTCTTCTAAAATCCAAACGCATCAATATTCAGAAGATAAAGAAGATCCTTTGAGATTTAGTCTTTCGCCCTATCCGCGACTGGTCCAAATTATGACCAAAATGATTTTTCCAAATTTGCCCCCGAAACCCCCCCCCAAATCAGCCGTCTTCGCTCCGTGGGGTCTTCTTACATCCAAACGCATCAATATTCAGAAGATAAAGAAGATCCGTTGAGATTTAGTCTTTCGCCCTATCCGCGACTGGTCCAAATTATGACCAAAATGATTTTTCCAAATTTCTCCCCGAAACCCCCCCCCCAAATCAGCCGTCTTCACTCCGTGGGGTCTTCTAACATCAAAACGCATCAATATTCAGAAGATAAAGAAGATCCGTTGAGATTTAGTCTTTCGCCCTATCCGCGACTGGTCCAAATTATGACCAAAATGATTTTTCCAAATTTGCCCCCGAAACCCCCCCCAAATCAGCCGTCTTCGCTCCATGGGGTCTTCTAACATCCAAACGCATCAATATTCAGAAGATAAAGAAGATCCGTTGAGATTTAGTCTTTCGCCCTATCCGCGACTGGTCCAAATTATGACCAAAATGATTTTTCCAAATTTGCCCCCGAAACCCCCCCCCAAATCAGCCGTCTTCGCTCCGTGGGGTCTTCTAACATCCAAACGCATCAATATTCAGAAGATAAAGAAGATCCGTTGAGATTTAGTCTTTCGCCCTATCCGCGACTGGTCCAAATTATGACCAAAATGATTTTTCCAAATTTGCCCCCGAAACCCACCCCCAAATCAGCCGTCTTTGCTCCGTGGGGTCTTCTAACATCCAAACGCATCAATATTCAGAAGATAAAGAAGATCCGTTGAGATTTAGTCTTTCGCCCTATCCGCGACTGGTCCAAATTATGACCAAAATGATTTTTCCAAATTTCCCCCGAAACCCCCCCCCCCAAATCAGCCGTCTTCGCTCCGTGGGGTCTTCTAACATCCAAATGCATCAATATTCAGAAGATAAAGAAGATCCGTTGAGATTTAGTCTTTCGCCCTATCCGCGACTGGTCCAAATTATGACCAAAATGATTTTTCCAAATTTGCCCCCGAAACCCCCCCCAAATCAGCCGTCTTCGCTCCGTGGGGTCTTCTAACATCCAAACGCATCAATATTCAGAAGATAAAGAAGATCCGTTGAGATTTAGTCTTTCGCCCTATCCGCGACTGGTCCAAATTATGACCAAAATGATTTTTCCAAATTTGCCCCCTAAACCCCCCCCCAAATCAGCCGTCTTTGCTCCGTGGGGTCTTCTAACATCCAAACACATCAATATTCAGAAGATCCGTTGAGATTTAGTCTTTCGCCCTATCCGCGACTGGTCCAAATTATGACCAAAATGATTTTTCCAAATTTGCCCCCGAAACCCCCCCCAAATCAGCCGTCTTCGCTCCGTGGGGTCTTCTAACATCGAAACGCATCAATATTCAGAAGATAAAGAAGATCCGTTGAGATTTAGTCTTTCGCCCTATCCGCGACTGGTCCAAATTATGACCAAAATGATTTTTCCAAATTTGCCCCCGAAACCCCCCCCAAATCAGCCGTCTTCGCTCCGTGGGGTCTTCTAACATCGAAACGCATCAATATTCAGAAGATAAAGAAGATCCGTTGAGATTTAGTCTTTCGCCCTATCCGCGACTGGTCCAAATTATGACCAAAATGATTTTTCCAAATTTGCCCCCGAAACCCCCCCCAAATCAGCCGTCTTCGCTCCGTGGGGTCTTCTAACATCCAAACGCATCAATATTCAGAAGATAAAGAAGATCCGTTGAGATTTAGTCTTTCGCCCTATCCGCGACTGGTCCAAATTATGACCAAAATGATTTTTCCAAATTTGTCCCCGAAACCCACCCTCAAATCAGCCGTCTTTGCTCCGTGGGGTCTTCTAACATCCAAACGCATCAATATTCAGAAGATAAAGAAGATCCGTTGAGATTTAGTCTTTCGCCCTATCCGCGACTGGTCCAAATTATGACCAAAATGATTTTTCCAAATTTGCCCCCGAAACCCCCCCCCCAAATCAGCCGTCTTCGCTCCGTGGGGTCTTCTAACATCCAAACGCATCAATATTCAGAAGATAAAGAAGATCCGATGAGATTTAGTCTTTCGCCCTATCCGCGACTGGTCCAAATTATGACCAAAATGATTTTTCCAAATTTGCCCCCGAAACCCCCCCCAAATCAGCCGTCTTCGCTCCGTGGGGTCTTCTAACATCCAAACGCATCAATATTCAGAAGATAAAGAAGATCCGTTGAGATTTAGTCTTTCGCCCTATCCGCGACTGGTCCAAATTATGACCAAAATGATTTTTCCAAATTTGCCCCCGAAACCCCCCCCCCCAAATCAGCCGTCTTCGCTCCGTGGGGTCTTCTAACATCCAAACGCATCAATATTCAGAAGATAAAGAAGATCCGTTGAGATTTAGTCTTTCGCCCTATCCGCGACTGGTCCAAATTATGACCAAAATGATTTTTCCAAATTTGCCGCCGAAACCCCCCCCAAATCAGCCGTCTTCGCTCCGTGGGGTCTTCTAACATCCAAACGCATCAATATTCAGAAGATAAAGAAGATCCGTTGACATTTAGTCTTTCGCCCTATCCGCGACTGGTCCAAATTATGACCAAAATGATTTTTCCAAATTTGCCCCCTAAACCCCCCCCCCCAAATCAGCCGGGTTTGCTCCGTGGGGTCTTCTAACATCCAAACGCATCAATATTCAGAAGATCCGTTGAGATTTAGTCTTTCGCCCTATCCGCGACTGGTCCAAATTATGACCAAAATGATTTTTCCAAATTTGCCCCCGAAACCCCCCCCAAATCAGCCGTCTTCGCTCCGTGGGGTCTTCTAACATCCAAACGCATCAAAATTCAGAAGATAAAGAAGATCCGTTGAGATTTAGTCTTTCGCCCTATCCGCGACTGGTCCAAATTATGACCAAAATGTTTTTTCCAAATTTGCCCCCGAAACCCCCCCCAAATCAGCCGTCTTCGCTCCGTAGGGTCTTCTAACATCCAAACGCATCAATATTCAGAAGATAAAGAAGATCCGTTGAGATTTAGTCTTTCGCCCTATCCGCGACTGGTCCAAATTATGACCAAAATGATTTTTCCAAATTTGTCCCCGAAACCCACCCCCAAATCAGCCGTCTTTGCTCCGTGGGGTCTTCTAACATCCAAACGCATCAATATTCAGAAGATAAAGAAGATCCGTTGAGATTTAGTCTTTCTCCCTATCCGCGACTGGTCCAAATTATGACCAAAATGATTTTTCCAAATTTGCCCCCGAAACCCCCCCCCCCAAATCAGCCGTCTTCGCTCCGTGGGGTCTTCTAACATCCAAACGCATCAATATTCAGAAGATAAAGAAGATCCGTTGAGATTTAGTCTTTCGCCCTATCCGCGACTGGTCCAAATTATGACCAAAATGATTTTTCCAAATTTGCCCCCTAAACCCCCCCCCCAAATCAGCCGTCTTTGCTCCGTGGGGTCTTCTAACATCCAAACGCATCAATATTCAGAAGATCCGTTGAGATTTAGTCTTTCGCCCTATCCGCGACTGGTCCAAATTATGACCAAAATGATTTTTCCAAATTTGCCCCCGAAACCCCCCCCAAATCAGCCGTCTTCGCTCCGTGGGGTCTTCTAACATCCAAACGCATCAAAATTCAGAAGATAAAGAAGATCCGTTGAGATTTAGTCTTTCGCCCTATCCGCGACTGGTCCAAATTATGACCAAAATGATTTTTCCAAATTTGCCCCCGAAACCCCCCCCAAATCAGCCGTCTTCGCTCCGTGGGGTCTTCTAACATCCAAACGCATCAATATTCAGAAGATAAAGAAGATCCGTTGAGATTTAGTCTTTCGCCCTATCCGCGACTGGTCCAAATTATGACCAAAATGATTTTTCCAAATTTGCCCCGAAACCCCCCCCAAATCAGCCGTCTTCGCTCCGTGGGGTCTTCTAACATCCAAACGCATCAATATTCAGAAGATAAAGAAGATCCGTTGAGATTTAGTCTTTCGCCCTATCCGCGACTGGTCCAAATTATGACCAAAATGATTTTTCCAAATTTGCCCCGAAACCCCCCCCAAATCAGCCGTCTTCGCTCCGTGGGGTCTTCTAACATCCAAACGCATCAATATTCAGAAGATAAAGAAGATCCGTTGAGATTTAGTCTTTCGCCCTATCCGCGACTGGTCCAAATTATGACCAAAATGATTTTTCCAAATTTGTCCCCGAAACCCACCCCCAAATCAGCCGTCTTTGCTCCGTGGGGTCTTCTAACATCCAAACGCATCAATATTCAGAAGATAAAGAAGATCCGTTGAGATTTAGTCTTTCGCCCTATCCGCGACTGGTCCAAATTATGACCAAAATGATTTTTCCAAATTTGCCCCCGAAACCCCCCCCCCCCCAAATCAGCCGTCTTCGCTCCGTGGGGTCTTCTAACATCCAAACGCATCAATATTCAGAAGATAAAGAAGATCCGTTGAGATTTAGTCTTTCGCCCTATCCGCGACTGGTCCAAATTATGACCAAAATGATTTTTCCAAATTTGCCCCCGAAACCCCCCCCCCCAAATCAGCCGTCTTCGCTCCGTGGGGTCTTCTAACATCCAAACGTATCAATATTCAGAAGATAAAGAAGATCCGTTGAGATTTAGTCTTTCGCCCTATCCGCGACTGGTCCAAATTATGACCAAAATGATTTTTCCAAATTTGCCGCCGAAACCCCCCCCAAATCAGCCGTCTTCGCTCCGTGGGGTCTTCTAACATCCAAACGCATCAATATTCAGAAGATAAAGAAGATCCGTTGACATTTAGTCTTTCGCCCTATCCGCGACTGGTCCAAATTATGACCAAAATGATTTTTCCAAATTTGCCCCCTAAACCCCCCCCTCAAATCAGCCGTCTTTGCTCCGTGGGGTCTTCTAACATCCAAACGCATCAATATTCAGAAGATCTGTTGAGATTTAGTCTTTCGCCCTATCCGCGACTGGTCCAAATTATGACCAAAATGATTTTTCCAAATTTGCCCCCGAAACCCCCCCCAAATCAGCCGTCTTCGCTCCGTGGGGTCTTCTAACATCCAAACGCATCAATATTCAGAAGATAAAGAAGATCCGTTGAGATTTAGTCT
This sequence comes from Lytechinus pictus, assembly GCF_037042905.1. Classification (NCBI taxonomy): domain Eukaryota; kingdom Metazoa; phylum Echinodermata; class Echinoidea; order Temnopleuroida; family Toxopneustidae; genus Lytechinus; species Lytechinus pictus. The sequence continues at coordinate 178,883 of NW_026974173.1, read as the reverse complement.
TTCGCCCTATCCGCGACTGGTCCAAATTATGACCAAAATGATTTTTCCAAATTTGCCGCCGAAACCCCCCCCAAATCAGCCGTCTTCGCTCCGTGGGGTCTTCTAACATCCAAACGCATCAATATTCAGAAGATAAAGAAGATCCGTTGACATTTAGTCTTTCGCCCTATCCGCGACTGGTCCAAATTATGACCAAAATGATTTTTCCAAATTTGCCCCCTAAACCCCCCCCCCAAATCAGCCGTCTTTGCTCCGTGGGGTCTTCTAACATCCAAACGCATCAATATTCAGAAGATCCGTTGAGATTTAGTCTTTCGCCCTAACCGCGACTGGTCCAAATTATGACCAAAATGATTTTTCCAAATTTGCCCCCGAAACCCCCCCCCAAATCAGCCGTCTTCGCTCCGTGGGGTCTTCTAACATCCAAACGCATCAAAATTCAGAAGATAAAGAAGATCCGTTGAGATTTAGTCTTTCGCCCTATCCGCGACTGGTCCAAATTATGACCAAAATGATTTTTCCAAATTTGCCCCCGAAACCCCCCCCAAATCAGCCGTCTTCGCTCCGTGGGGTCTTCTAACATCCAAACGCATCAATATTCAGAAGATAAAGAAGATCCGTTGAGATTTAGTCTTTCGCCCTATCCGCGACTGGTCCAAATTATGACCAAAATGATTTTTCCAAATTTGCCCCGAAACCCCCCCCAAATCAGCCGTCTTCGCTCCGTGGGGTCTTCTAACATCCAAACGCATCAATATTCAGAAGATAAAGAAGATCCGTTGAGATTTAGTCTTTCGCCCTATCCGCGACTGGTCCAAATTATGACCAAAATGATTTTTCCAAATTTGCCCCGAAACCCCCCCCAAATCAGCCGTCTTCGCTCCGTGGGGTCTTCTAACATCCAAACGCATCAATATTCAGAAGATAAAGAAGATCCGTTGAGATTTAGTCTTTCGCCCTATCCGCGACTGGTCCAAATTATGACCAAAATGATTTTTCCAAATTTGTCCCCGAAACCCACCCCCAAATCAGCCGTCTTTGCTCCGTGGGGTCTTCTAACATCCAAACGCATCAATATTCAGAAGATAAAGAAGATCCGTTGAGATTTAGTCTTTCGCCCTATCCGCGACTGGTCCAAATTATGACCAAAATGATTTTTCCAAATTTGCCCCCGAAACCCCCCCCCCCCAAATCAGCCGTCTTCGCTCCGTGGGGTCTTCTAACATCCAAACGCAACAATATTCAGAAGATAAAGAAGATCCGTTGAGATTTAGTCTTTCGCCCTATCCGCGACTGGTCCAAATTATGACCAAAATGATTTTTCCAAATTTGCCCCCGAAACCCCCCCCAAATCAGCCGTCTTCGCTCCGTGGGGTCTTCTAACATCCAAACGCATCAATATTCAGAAGATAAAGAAGATCCGTTGAGATTTAGTCTTTCGCCCTATCCGCGACTGGTCCAAATTATGACCAAAATGATTTTTCCAAATTTGCCCCCGAAACCCCCCCCCCCAAATCAGCCGTCTTCGCTCCGTGGGGTCTTCTAACATCCAAACGTATCAATATTCAGAAGATAAAGAAGATCCGTTGAGATTTAGTCTTTCGCCCTATCCGCGACTGGTCCAAATTATGACCAAAATGATTTTTCCAAATTTGCCGCCGAAACCCCCCCCAAATCAGCCGTCTTCGCTCCGTGGGGTCTTCTAACATCCAAACGCATCAATATTCAGAAGATAAAGAAGATCCGTTGACATTTAGTCTTTCGCCCTATCCGCGACTGGTCCAAATTATGACCAAAATGATTTTTCCAAATTTGCCCCCTAAACCCCCCCCTCAAATCAGCCGTCTTTGCTCCGTGGGGTCTTCTAACATCCAAACGCATCAATATTCAGAAGATCTGTTGAGATTTAGTCTTTCGCCCTATCCGCGACTGGTCCAAATTATGACCAAAATGATTTTTCCAAATTTGCCCCCGAAACCCCCCCCAAATCAGCCGTCTTCGCTCCGTGGGGTCTTCTAACATCCAAACGCATCAATATTCAGAAGATAAAGAAGATCCGTTGAGATTTAGTCTTTCGCCCTATCCGCGACTGGTCCAAATTATGACCAAAATGATTTTTCCAAATTTGCCGCCGAAACCCCCCCCAAATCAGCCGTCTTCGCTCCGTGGGGTCTTCTAACATCCAAACGCATCAATATTCAGAAGATAAAGAAGATCCGTTGACATTTAGTCTTTCGCCCTATCCGCGACTGGTCCAAATTATGACCAAAATGATTTTTCCAAATTTGCCCCCTAAACCCCCCCCCCCCAAATCAGCCGGGTTTGCTCCGTGGGGTCTTCTAACATCCAAACGCATCAATATTCAGAAGATCCGTTGAGATTTAGTCTTTCGCCCTATCCGCGACTGGTCCAAATTATGACCAAAATGATTTTTCCAAATTTGCCCCCGAAACCCCCCCCAAATCAGCCGTCTTCGCTCCGTGGGGTCTTCTAACATCCAAACGCATCAAAATTCAGAAGATAAAGAAGATCCGTTGAGATTTAGTCTTTCGCCCTATCCGCGACTGGTCCAAATTATGACCAAAATGATTTTTCCAAATTTGCCCCCGAAACCCCCCCCCCCCAAATCAGCCGTCTTCGCTCCGTGGGGTCTTCTAACATCCAAACGCATCAATATTCAGAAGATAAAGAAGATCCGTTGAGATTTAGTCTTTCGCCCTATCCGCGACTGGTCCAAATTATGACCAAAATGATTTTTCCAAATTTGCCCCCGAAACCCCCCCGAAATCAGCCGTCTTTGCTCCGTGGGGTCTTCTAACATCGAAACGCATCAATATTCAGAAGATAAAGAAGATCCGTTGAGATTTAGTCTTTCGCCCTATCCGCGACTGGTCCAAATTATGACCAAAATGATTTTTCCAAATTTGCCCCGAAACCCCCCCCAAATCAGCCGTCTTCGCTCCTTGGGGTCTTCTAACATCCAAACGCATCAATATTCAGAAGATAAAGAAGATCCGTTGAGATATAGTCTTTCGCCCTATCCGAGACTGGTCCAAATTATGACCAAAATGATTTTTCCAAATTTGCCCCCGAAACCCCCCCAAATCAGCCGACTTCGCTCCGTGGGGTCTTCTAACATCCAAACGCATCAATATTCAGAAGATAAAGAAGATCCGTTGAGATTTAGTCTTTTGCCCTATCCACGACTGGTCCAAATTATGACCAAAATGATTTTTCCAAATTTGCCCCCGAAACCCCCCCCAAATCAGCCGTCTTCACTCCGTGGGGTCTTCTAACATCCAAACGCATCAATATTCAGAAGATAAAGAAGATCCGTTGAGATTTAGTCTTTCGCCCTATCCGCGACTGGTCCAAATTATGACCAAAATGATTTTTCCAAATTTGCCTCCGAAACCCCCCCCAAATCAGCCGTCTTCGCTCCGTGGGGTCTTCTAACATCCAAACGCATCAATATTCAGAAGATAAAGAAGATCCATTGAGATTTACTCTTTCGCCCTATCCGCGACTGGTCCAAATTATGATCAAAATGATTTTTCCAAATTTGCCCCCGAAACCCCCCCCAAATCAGCCGTCTTCGCTCCGTGGGGTCTTCTAACATCCAAACGCATCAATATTCAGAAGATAAAGAAGATCCGTTGACATTTAGTCTTTCGCCCTATCCGCGACTGGTCCAAATTATGACCAAAATGATTTTTCCAAATTTGCCCCAGAAATTCCCCCGAAATCAGCCGTCTTCGCTCCGTGGGGTCTTCTAACATCCAAACGCATCAATATTCAGAAGATAAAGAAGATCCGTTGAGATTTAGTCTTTCGCCCTATCCGCGACTGGTCCAAATTATGACCAAAATGATTTTTCCAAATTTGCCCCAGAAACCCCCCCCCCCAAATCAGCCGTCTTCGCTCCGTGGAGTCTTCTAAAATCCAAACGCATCAATATTCAGAAGATAAAGAAGATCCGTTGAGATTTAGTCTTTCGCCCTATCCGCGACTGGTCCAAATTATGACCAAAATGATTTTTCCAAATTTGCCGCCGAAACCCCCCCCAAATCAGCCGTCTTCGCTCCGTGGGGTCTTCTAACATCCAAACGCATCAATATTCAGAAGATAAAGAAGATCCGTTGACATTTAGTCTTTCGCCCTATCCGCGACTGGTCCAAATTATGACCAAAATGATTTTTCCAAATTTGCCCCCTAAACCCCCCCCTCAAATCAGCCGTCTTTGCTCCGTGGGGTCTTCTAACATCCAAACGCATCAATATTCAGAAGATCTGTTGAGATTTAGTCTTTCGCCCTATCCGCGACTGGTCCAAATTATGACCAAAATGATTTTTCCAAATTTGCCCCCGAAACCCCCCCCAAATCAGCCGTCTTCGCTCCGTGGGGTCTTCTAACATCCAAACGCATCAATATTCAGAAGATAAAGAAGATCCGTTGAGATTTAGTCTTTCGCCCTATCCGCGACTGGTCCAAATTATGACCAAAATGATTTTTCCAAATTTGCCGCCGAAACCCCCCCCAAATCAGCCGTCTTCGCTCCGTGGGGTCTTCTAACATCCAAACGCATCAATATTCAGAAGATAAAGAAGATCCGTTGACATTTAGTCTTTCGCCCTATCCGCGACTGGTCCAAATTATGACCAAAATGATTTTTCCAAATTTGCCCCCTAAACCCCCCCCCCCAAATCAGCCGGGTTTGCTCCGTGGGGTCTTCTAACATCCAAACGCATCAATATTCAGAAGATCCGTTGAGATTTAGTCTTTCGCCCTATCCGCGACTGGTCCAAATTATGACCAAAATGATTTTTCCAAATTTGCCCCCGAAACCCCCCCCAAATCAGCCGTCTTCGCTCCGTGGGGTCTTCTAACATCCAAACGCATCAAAATTCAGAAGATAAAGAAGATCCGTTGAGATTTAGTCTTTCGCCCTATCCGCGACTGGTCCAAATTATGACCAAAATGATTTTTCCAAATTTGCCGCCGAAACCCCCCCCCCCCAAATCAGCCGTCTTCGCTCCGTGGGGTCTTCTAACATCCAAACGCATCAATATTCAGAAGATAAAGAAGATCCGTTGACATTTAGTCTTTCGCCCTATCCGCGACTGGTCCAAATTATGACCAAAATGATTTTTCCAAATTTGCCCCCTAAACCCCCCCCCCCCAAATCAGCCGGGTTTGCTCCGTGGGGTCTTCTAACATCCAAACGCATCAATATTCAGAAGATCCGTTGAGATTTAGTCTTTCGCCCTATCCGCGACTGGTCCAAATTATGACCAAAATGATTTTTCCAAATTTGCCCCCGAAACCCCCCCCAAATCAGCCGTCTTCGCTCCGTGGGGTCTTCTAACATCCAAACGCATCAAAATTCAGAAGATAAAGAAGATCCGTTGAGATTTAGTCTTTCGCCCTATCCGCGACTGGTCCAAATTATGACCAAAATGATTTTTCCAAATTTGCCCCCGAAACCCCCCCCCCCCCAAATCAGCCGTCTTCGCTCCGTGGGGTCTTCTAACATCGAAACGCATCAATATTCAGAAGATAAAGAAGATCCGTTGAGATTTAGTCTTTCGCCCTATCCGCGACTGGTCCAAATTATGACCAAAATGATTTTTCCAAATTTGCCCCGAAACCCCCCCCAAATCAGCCGTCTTCGCTCCGTGGGGTCTTCTAACATCCAAACGCATCAATATTCAGAAGATAAAGAAGATCCGTTGAGATTTAGTCTTTCGCCCTATCCGCGACTGGTCCAAATTATGACCAAAATGATTTTTCCAAATTTGCCCCCTAAACCCCCCCCCCCAAATCAGCCGGGTTTGCTCCGTGGGGTCTTCTAACATCCAAACGCATCAATATTCAGAAGATCCGTTGAGATTTAGTCTTTCGCCCTATCCGCGACTGGTCCAAATTATGACCAAAATGATTTTTCCAAATTTGCCCCCGAAACCCCCCCCCCCAAATCAGCCGGGTTTGCTCCGTGGGGTCTTCTAACATCCAAACGCATCAATATTCAGAAGATAAAGAAGATCCGTTGACATTTAGTCTTTCGCCCTATCCGCGACTGGTCCAAATTATGACCAAAATGATTTTTCCAAATTTGCCCCCTAAACCCCCCCCCCCAAATCAGCCGGGTTTGCTCCGTGGGGTCTTCTAACATCCAAACGCATCAATATTCAGAAGATCCGTTGAGATTTAGTCTTTCGCCCTATCCGCGACTGGTCCAAATTATGACCAAAATGATTTTTCCAAATTTGCCCCCGAAACCCCCCCCAAATCAGCCGTCTTCGCTCCGTGGGGTCTTCTAACATCCAAACGCATCAAAATTCAGAAGATAAAGAAGATCCGTTGAGATTTAGTCTTTCGCCCTATCCGCGACTGGTCCAAATTATGACCAAAATGATTTTTCCAAATTTGCCGCCGAAACCCCCCCCCCCCAAATCAGCCGTCTTCGCTCCGTGGGGTCTTCTAACATCCAAACGCATCAATATTCAGAAGATAAAGAAGATCCGTTGACATTTAGTCTTTCGCCCTATCCGCGACTGGTCCAAATTATGACCAAAATGATTTTTCCAAATTTGCCCCCTAAACCCCCCCCCCCCAAATCAGCCGGGTTTGCTCCGTGGGGTCTTCTAACATCCAAACGCATCAATATTCAGAAGATCCGTTGAGATTTAGTCTTTCGCCCTATCCGCGACTGGTCCAAATTATGACCAAAATGATTTTTCCAAATTTGCCCCCGAAACCCCCCCCAAATCAGCCGTCTTCGCTCCGTGGGGTCTTCTAACATCCAAACGCATCAAAATTCAGAAGATAAAGAAGATCCGTTGAGATTTAGTCTTTCGCCCTATCCGCGACTGGTCCAAATTATGACCAAAATGATTTTTCCAAATTTGCCCCCGAAACCCCCCCCCCCCCAAATCAGCCGTCTTCGCTCCGTGGGGTCTTCTAACATCGAAACGCATCAATATTCAGAAGATAAAGAAGATCCGTTGAGATTTAGTCTTTCGCCCTATCCGCGACTGGTCCAAATTATGACCAAAATGATTTTTCCAAATTTGCCCCGAAACCCCCCCCAAATCAGCCGTCTTCGCTCCGTGGGGTCTTCTAACATCCAAACGCATCAATATTCAGAAGATAAAGAAGATCCGTTGAGATTTAGTCTTTCGCCCTATCCGCGACTGGTCCAAATTATGACCAAAATGATTTTTCCAAATTTGTCCCCGAAACCCACCCCCAAATCAGCCGTCTTTGCTCCGTGGGGTCTTCTAACATCCAAACGCATCAATATTCAGAAGATAAAGAAGATCCGTTGAGATTTAGTCTTTCGCCCTATCCGCGACTGGTCAAAATTATGACCAAAATGATTTTTCCAAATTTGCCCCCGAAACCCCCCCCCCAAATCAGCCGTCTTCGCTCCGTGGGGTCTTCTAACATCCAAACGCATCAATATTCAGAAGATAAAGAAGATCCGTTGACATTTAGTCTTTCGCCCTATCCGCGACTGGTCCAAATTATGACCAAAATGATTTTTCCAAATTTGCCCCCGAAATTCCCCCGAAATCAGCCGTCTTCGCTCCGTGGGGTCTTCTAACATCCAAACGCATCAATATTCAGAAGATAAAGAAGATCCGTTGAGATTTAGTCTTTCGCCCTATCCGCGACTGGTCCAAATTATGACCAAAATGATTTTTCCAAATTTGCCCCCGAAACCCCCCCCCCCAAATCAGCCGTCTTCGCTCCGTGGAGTCTTCTAAAATCCAAACGCATCAATATTCAGAAGATAAAGAAGATCCGTTGAGATTTAGTCTTTCGCCCTATCCGCGACTGGTCCAAATTATGACCAAAATGATTTTTCCAAATTTGCCGCCGAAACCCCCCCCAAATCAGCCGTCTTCGCTCCGTGGGGTCTTCTAACATCCAAACGCATCAATATTCAGAAGATAAAGAAGATCCGTTGACATTTAGTCTTTCGCCCTATCCGCGACTGGTCCAAATTATGACCAAAATGATTTTTCCAAATTTGCCCCCTAAACCCCCCCCTCAAATCAGCCGTCTTTGCTCCGTGGGGTCTTCTAACATCCAAACGCATCAATATTCAGAAGATCTGTTGAGATTTAGTCTTTCGCCCTATCCGCGACTGGTCCAAATTATGACCAAAATGATTTTTCCAAATTTGCCCCCGAAACCCCCCCCAAATCAGCCGTCTTCGCTCCGTGGGGTCTTCTAACATCCAAACGCATCAATATTCAGAAGATAAAGAAGATCCGTTGAGATTTAGTCTTTCGCCCTATCCGCGACTGGTCCAAATTATGACCAAAATGATTTTTCCAAATTTGCCGCCGAAACCCCCCCCAAATCAGCCGTCTTCGCTCCGTGGGGTCTTCTAACATCCAAACGCATCAATATTCAGAAGATAAAGAAGATCCGTTGACATTTAGTCTTTCGCCCTATCCGCGACTGGTCCAAATTATGACCAAAATGATTTTTCCAAATTTGCCCCCTAAACCCCCCCCCCCCAAATCAGCCGGGTTTGCTCCGTGGGGTCTTCTAACATCCAAACGCATCAATATTCAGAAGATCCGTTGAGATTTAGTCTTTCGCCCTATCCGCGACTGGTCCAAATTATGACCAAAATGATTTTTCCAAATTTGCCCCCGAAACCCCCCCCAAATCAGCCGTCTTCGCTCCGTGGGGTCTTCTAACATCCAAACGCATCAAAATTCAGAAGATAAAGAAGATCCGTTGAGATTTAGTCTTTCGCCCTATCCGCGACTGGTCCAAATTATGACCAAAATGATTTTTCCAAATTTGCCGCCGAAACCCCCCCCCCCCAAATCAGCCGTCTTCGCTCCGTGGGGTCTTCTAACATCCAAACGCATCAATATTCAGAAGATAAAGAAGATCCTTTGACATTTAGTCTTTCGCCCTATCCGCGACTGGTCCAAATTATGACCAAAATGATTTTTCCAAATTTGCCCCAGAAATTCCCCCGAAATCAGCCGTCTTCGCTCCGTGGGGTCTTCTAACATCCAAACGCATCAATATTCAGAAGATAAAGAAGATCCGTTGAGATTTAGTCTTTCGCCCTATCCGCGACTGGTCCAAATTATGACCAAAATGATTTTTCCAAATTTGCCCCCGAAACCCCCCCCCCCCAAATCAGCCGTCTTCGCTCCGTGGAGTCTTCTAAAATCCAAACGCATCAATATTCAGAAGATAAAGAAGATCCGTTGAGATTTAGTCTTTCGCCCTATCCGCGACTGGTCCAAATTATGACCAAAATGATTTTTCCAAATTTGCCGCCGAAACCCCCCCCAAATCAGCCGTCTTCGCTCCGTGGGGTCTTCTAACATCCAAACGCATCAATATTCAGAAGATAAAGAAGATCCGTTGACATTTAGTCTTTCGCCCTATCCGCGACTGGTCCAAATTATGACCAAAATGATTTTTCCAAATTTGCCCCCTAAACCCCCCCCTCAAATCAGCCGTCTTTGCTCCGTGGGGTCTTCTAACATCCAAACGCATCAATATTCAGAAGATCTGTTGAGATTTAGTCTTTCGCCCTATCCGCGACTGGTCCAAATTATGACCAAAATGATTTTTCCAAATTTGCCCCCGAAACCCCCCCCAAATCAGCCGTCTTCGCTCCGTGGGGTCTTCTAACATCCAAACGCATCAATATTCAGAAGATAAAGAAGATCCGTTGAGATTTAGTCTTTCGCCCTATCCGCGACTGGTCCAAATTATGACCAAAATGATTTTTCCAAATTTGCCGCCGAAACCCCCCCCAAATCAGCCGTCTTCGCTCCGTGGGGTCTTCTAACATCCAAACGCATCAATATTCAGAAGATAAAGAAGATCCGTTGACATTTAGTCTTTCGCCCTATCCGCGACTGGTCCAAATTATGACCAAAATGATTTTTCCAAATTTGCCCCCTAAACCCCCCCCCCCCAAATCAGCCGGGTTTGCTCCGTGGGGTCTTCTAACATCCAAACGCATCAATATTCAGAAGATCCGTTGAGATTTAGTCTTTCGCCCTATCCGCGACTGGTCCAAATTATGACCAAAATGATTTTTCCAAATTTGCCCCCGAAACCCCCCCCAAATCAGCCGTCTTCGCTCCGTGGGGTCTTCTAACATCCAAACGCATCAAAATTCAGAAGATAAAGAAGATCCGTTGAGATTTAGTCTTTCGCCCTATCCGCGACTGGTCCAAATTATGACCAAAATGATTTTTCCAAATTTGCCGCCGAAACCCCCCCCCCCCAAATCAGCCGTCTTCGCTCCGTGGGGTCTTCTAACATCCAAACGCATCAATATTCAGAAGATAAAGAAGATCCGTTGACATTTAGTCTTTCGCCCTATCCGCGACTGGTCCAAATTATGACCAAAATGATTTTTCCAAATTTGCCCCCTAAACCCCCCCCCCCCAAATCAGCCGGGTTTGCTCCGTGGGGTCTTCTAACATCCAAACGCATCAATATTCAGAAGATCCGTTGAGATTTAGTCTTTCGCCCTATCCGCGACTGGTCCAAATTATGACCAAAATGATTTTTCCAAATTTGCCCCCGAAACCCCCCCCAAATCAGCCGTCTTCGCTCCGTGGGGTCTTCTAACATCCAAACGCATCAAAATTCAGAAGATAAAGAAGATCCGTTGAGATTTAGTCTTTCGCCCTATCCGCGACTGGTCCAAATTATGACCAAAATGATTTTTCCAAATTTGCCCCCGAAACCCCCCCCCCCCCAAATCAGCCGTCTTCGCTCCGTGGGGTCTTCTAACATCGAAACGCATCAATATTCAGAAGATAAAGAAGATCCGTTGAGATTTAGTCTTTCGCCCTATCCGCGACTGGTCCAAATTATGACCAAAATGATTTTTCCAAATTTGCCCCGAAACCCCCCCCAAATCAGCCGTCTTCGCTCCGTGGGGTCTTCTAACATCCAAACGCATCAATATTCAGAAGATAAAGAAGATCCGTTGAGATTTAGTCTTTCGCCCTATCCGCGACTGGTCCAAATTATGACCAAAATGATTTTTCCAAATTTGTCCCCGAAACCCACCCCCAAATCAGCCGTCTTTGCTCCGTGGGGTCTTCTAACATCCAAACGCATCAATATTCAGAAGATAAAGAAGATCCGTTGAGATTTAGTCTTTCGCCCTATCCGCGACTGGTCAAAATTATGACCAAAATGATTTTTCCAAATTTGCCCCCGAAACCCCCCCCCCAAATCAGCCGTCTTCGCTCCGTGGGGTCTTCTAACATCCAAACGCATCAATATTCAGAAGATAAAGAAGATCCGTTGAGATTTAGTCTTTCGCCCTATCCGCGACTGGTCCAAATTATGACCAAAATGATTTCTCCAAATTTGCCCCCGAAACCCCCCCAAAATCAGCCGTCTTCGCTCCGTGGGGTCTTCTAACATCCAAACGCATCAATATTCAGAAGATAAAGAAGATCCGTTGAGATTTAGTCTTTCGCCCTATCCGCGACTGGTCCAAATTATGACCAAAATGATTTTCCAAATTTGCCCCCGAAACCCCCCCCCCCAAATCAGCCGTCTTCGCTCCGTGGGGTCTTCTAACATCCAAACGCATCAATATTCAGAAGATAAAGAAGATCCGTTGAGATTTAGTCTTTCGCCCTATCCGCGACTGGTCCAAATTATGACCAAAATGATTTTTCCAAATTTGCCGCCGAAACCCCCCCCAAATCAGCCGTCTTCGCTCCGTGGGGTCTTCTAACATCCAAACGCATCAATATTCAGAAGATAAAGAAGATCCGTTGACATTTAGTCTTTCGCCCTATCCGCGACTGGTCCAAATTATGACCAAAATGATTTTTCCAAATTTGCCCCCTAAACCCCCCTAGTCCAGGATAGGCCCCATAGAGAAGGGGTCGAACCTTGTTTTTTTAGATATACAATGTTTTTTTATGGTTTCTTGTCAATTCGAGGGTGCTGATTCCGAATCTGAATGATGCCACTTTTGTAACCTTGAGCATTTTCCGCAAATTGGCAAAATCCAATATGGCAGCCAAAATGCAAATTACCCATGAAAATCATAAAATTGCCCACACATTAATTATAAAATGCATGTAGTTGTTGTGCAGAAGTGAAATACTCGTTGGAAAAGCGATATTTTACAAAATATTTATTTCTTTGATATTCAAAATGGCCGCCATAACCCCTGTAAACTTTATTATGTAGAATATGAATGGGGACATAATTTTCAAACAAGAGCACTATTATTGCATGTGATTGTGACCTACGAGTGGACTAATGTCTGAAAACATGATTATTAACATAAATATGTCATTGTATACTATCTAATGTGATAAATGCCGTATCATGATATTCAAAATGGCTGTCATCGACCCCTTATACTGTGTACAATATATAAAAGGGGACAAATAATTTTCACAACATTTGAATTTGCTTGACTATAAAATGCCAATAACTGCGAAATATTGGTTTTAAAATGTCCGACAACAATGGTTTCTAACGAAACATATAATTACCCTTGAAATTTCGGTAATTATGCTGCATTTTGACCGGCATTCAAAATGGCTGCCATAGGTCCTATCAGTATTATGAACAAAGCGAATGAAGAAACTAATTTTCACAAGAGTAAGAACAAAAAAATTAATGTAATTGTAATCTACGAGTGAAATATTGTCTAAAAACATGTTTTCTAGAGAACATATCATTTCCTTTTTCATTCATGAGATAAATGCTGTATTGTAAAATTCAAAATGGCCCCTATGGGCCCTAACAGTATTATCTACAATGTAAATGGGGACAAATACTTTTGAAAGAATTAGGATTTGCCTGACTATGAAATTAATATACTTCTGTTGTACGAGGAAAATATTGTTTGCAAACGTGATTTTTTTCTTAATGAAATATAGCATGTCCTCTCCCATGTAGTTGATAAATACTGTATTTTGACTTTCAAAATGGCTGCTACGAGCCCTTACTATAAAATTATGTATCATGCGTATAGGGAAACTAATTTTCACCAGAACGAGAACCAAAAAACGCACGTAACTATGTGATGTATAGGTAAAATTTGGTCTTGAACATGATTTCTAACTAAATACATCACATATTGGTCGAGAAGGTAATAAAGGCCTTACTTTTAAATTCAAAATGGCTGCCATAGCCCAAAGTAGTATGTAAAATTTGAATGGGGAAAGATAATTTCTACAAAAAAAGCATATTGCAGCCATTTGAATATTAAAATATAGCATTTATCTCCTAAATAACATAAGAAATTATCTATTTCGTTAGAAATCATATTTTCAGACGATATTTCACTCATACATGTAACACCATTTAGTCAAGCAAAGCCAAATTCTGTTAAAATTATATGTTCCCATTCACATAGTACATAATAGACCTACCGTTAGGGCCTGTAGCGGCCATTTTGACTTTCAAAATACATTATTTATCCCCTACCTGGCAGAATAAATGATATATCCTGTAATAAATTATGTTTTCAGACAATATTTTACTCTTAATTCAAAATTATATGCATTTTATGGTGCTGACTCCTGTGAAAATTGGTTTCCCATATCAATTGTACATAATACAGTCAATGTCTTTGGCGGCCATTTTGAAAGTCAAAATACAATATTCAACACAAACATGAAACCCGAATAATATATTTCGTTGAAAATTATATTTTTAGACAGTATTCCACTAATCTACCACAGAACATGCGTTTTAGCGCTCACCTTGTGATTGTTTATATCCTCTCTCACATCGTACATCATAGTTTTAGGGCCTTTGGCGGCCATTTTAAATATCAAAATACATGATTTATCACATAAATGGCATGTTAAATAATAAATTTCGTTAACAATAATGTTTTTAGTCAGTATTCCGCTTAACAAAATGCATTTTAGTGCTCACTCTTGTGATTTTTTTTGTCACCATTCACATTGTACATAATAGTGTTAGGGCTTTTGGAGGCCATTTTGAATATCAAAATACAGGATTTATCACATACATGACATAACAAATGTTATATATCGTTAGCAATCAAATTTTCAGACATTTCTTCACTCATAGATCATTATTACTTGCATTTCAGTGCTCGCTTTTGTGAAAATTAATTTTCCCCATTCATATTATACAGGGGTCTATGGCGGCCATTTTGAATATGAAGAAAATAAATATTTTGTCAAAAATCATTTTTTCAGATATTATTTCACTCCGGCAGCACAATTGCATGTACTTCATAGCCAATGTGTGGACAATTTTATGATTTTCATGGGTAATATGAATATTTTGGCGGCCATATTGGATTTTGCCAATTTGCAGAAAACGCTCAAGGTTTCACGAGTGGCATCATTCAGATTCAGAATCAGCACCCTCGAATTGACAAGAAACCATTAAAAAACATTGTATATCTAAGAAAACAAGGTTCGACCCCTTCTATCCTGGACTACCCCCCCCCAAATCAGCCGTCTTTGCTCCGTGGGGTCTTCTAACATCCAAACGCATCAATATTCAGAAGATCTGTTGAGATTTAGTCTTTCGCCCTATCCGCGACTGGTCCAAATTATGACCAAAATGATTTTTCCAAATTTGCCCCCGAAACCCCCCCCAAATCAGCCGTCTTCGCTCCGTGGGGTCTTCTAACATCGAAACGCATCAATATTCAGAAGATAAAGAAGATCCGTTGAGATTTAGTCTTTCGCCCTATCCGCGACTGGTCCAAATTATGACCAAAATGATTTTTCCAAATTTGCCCCCGAAACCCCCCCCAAATCAGCCGTCTTCGCTCCGTGGGGTCTTCTAACATCCAAACGCATCAATATTCAGAAGATAAAGAAGATCCGTTGAGATTTAGTCTTTCGCCCTATCCGCGACTGGTCCAAATTATGACCAAAATGATTTTTCCAAATTTGTCCCCGAAACCCACCCCCAAATCAGCCGTCTTTGCTCCGTGGGGTCTTCTAACATCCAAACGCATCAATATTCAGAAGATAAAGAAGATCCGTTGAGATTTAGTCTTTCGCCCTATCCGCGACTGGTCCAAATTATGACCAAAATGATTTTTCCAAATTTGCCCCCGAAACCCCCCCCCCAAATCAGCCGTCTTCGCTCCGTGGGGTCTTCTAACATCCAAACGCATCAATATTCAGAAGATAAAGAAGATCCGTTGAGATTTAGTCTTTCGCCCTATCCGCGACTGGTCCAAATTATGACCAAAATGATTTTTCCAAATTTGCCCCCGAAACCCCCCCAAAATCAGCCGTCTTCGCTCCGTGGGGTCTTCTAACATCCAAACGCATCAATATTCAGAAGATAAAGAAGATCCGTTGAGATTTAGTCTTTCGCCCTATCCGCGACTGGTCCAAATTATGACCAAAATGATTTTTCCAAATTTGCCCCCGAAACCCCCCCCCCAAATCAGCCGTCTTCGCTCCGTGGGGTCTTCTAACATCCAAACGCATCAATATTCAGAAGATAAAGAAGATCCGTTGAGATTTAGTCTTTCGCCCTATCCGCGACTGGTCCAAATTATGACCAAAATGATTTTTCCAAATTTGCCGCCGAAACCCCCCCCAAATCAGCCGTCTTCGCTCCGTGGGGTCTTCTAACATCGAAACGCATCAATATTCAGAAGATAAAGAAGATCCGTTGACATTTAGTCTTTCGCCCTATCCGCGACTGGTCCAAATTATGACCAAAATTATTTTTCCAAATTTGCCCCCGAAACCCCCCCCAAATCAGCCGTCTTCGCTCCGTGGGGTCTTCTAACATCCAAACGCATCAATATTCAGAAGATAAAGAAGATCCGTTGAGATTTAGTCTTTCGCCCTATCCGCGACTGGTCCAAATTATGACCAAAATGATTTTTCCAAATTTGTCCCCGAAACCCACCCCCAAATTAGCCGTCTTTGCTCCGTGGGGTCTTCTAACATCCAAACGCATCAATATTCAGAAGATAAATAAGATCCGTTGAGATTTAGTCTTTCGCCCTATCCGCGACTGGTCCAAATTATGACCAAAATGATTTTTCCAAATTTGCCCCCGAAACCCCCCCCCCCCAAATCAGCCGTCTTCGCTCCGTGGGGTCTTCTAACATCCAAACGCATCAATATTCAGAAGATAAAGAAGATCCGTTGAGATTTAGTCTTTCGCCCTATCCGCGACTGGTCCAAATTATGACCAAAATGATTTTTCCAAATTTGCCCCCGAAACCCCCCCCAAATCAGCCGTCTTCGCTCCGTGGGGTCTTCTAACATCCAAACGCATCAATATTCAGAAGATAAAGAAGATCCGTTGAGATTTAGTCTTTCGTCCTATCCGCGACTGGTCCAAATTATGACCAAAATGATTTTTCCAAATTTGCCCCCGAAACCCCCCCCCCCAAATCAGCCGTCTTTGCTCCGTGGGGTCTTCTAACATCCAAACGCATCAATATTCAGAAGATAAAGAAGATCCGTTGAGATTTAGTCTTTCGCCCTATCCGCGACTGGTCCAAATTATGACCAAAATGATTTTTCCAAATTTGCCGCCGAAACCCCCCCCAAATCAGCCGTCTTCGCTCCGTGGGGTCTTCTAACATCCAAACGCATCAATATTCAGAAGATAAAGAAGATCCGTTGAGATTTAGTCTTTCGCCCTATCCGCGACTGGTCCAAATTATGACCAAAATGATTTTTCCAAATTTGCCCCCGAACCCCCCCCCCAAATCAGCCGTCTTCGCTCCGTGGGGTCTTCTAACATCCAAACGCATCAATATTCAGAAGATAAAGAAGATCCGTTGAGATTTAGTCTTTCGCCCTATCCGCGACTGGTCCAAATTATGACCAAAATGATTTTTCAAAATTTGCCCCCGAACCCCCCCCCCCAAATCAGCCGTCTTCGCTCCGTGGGGTCTTCTAACATCCAAACGCATCAATATTCAGAAGATAAAGAAGATCCGTTGACATTTAGTCTTTCGCCCTATCCGCGACTGGTCCAAATTATGACCAAAATGATTTTTCCAAATTTGCCCCCGAAACCCCCCCCAAATCAGCCGTCTTTGCTCCGTGGGGTCTTCTAACATCCAAACGCATCAAAATTCAGAAGATAAAGAAGATCCGTTGAGATTTAGTCTTTCGCCCTATCCGCGACTGGTCCAAATTATGACCAAAATGATTTTTCCAAATTTGCCCCCGAACCCCCCCCCCCAAATCAGCCGTCTTCGCTCCGTGGGGTCTTCTAACATCCAAACGCATCAATATTCAGAAGATAAAGAAGATCCGTTGAGATTTAGTCTTTCGCCCTATCCGCGACTGGTCCAAATTATGACCAAAATGATTTTTCCAAATTTGCCCCCGAAACCCCCCCCCCCAAATCAGCCGTTTTCGCTCCGTGGGGTCTTCTAACATCGAAACGCATCAATATTCAGAAGATAAAGAAGATCCGTTGAGATTTAGTCTTTCGCCCTATCCGCGACTGGTCCAAATTATGACCAAAATGATTTTTCCAAATTTGCCCCCGAAACCCCCCCCCAAATCAGCCGTCTTCGCTCCGTGGGGTCTTCTAACATCCAAACGCATCAATATTCAGAAGATAAAGAAGATCCGTTGAGATTTAGTCTTTCGCCCTATCCACGACTGGTCCAAATTATGACCAAAATGATTTTACCAAATTTGCCCCCGAAACCCCCCCCAAATCAGCCGTCTTCGCTCCGTGGGGTCTTCTAACATCGAAACGCATCAATATTCAGAAGATAAAGAAGATCCGTTGACATTTAGTCTTTCGCCCTATCCGCGACTGGTCCAAATTATGACCAAAATGAATTTTCCAAATTTGCCCCCGAAACCCCCCCCAAATCAGCCGTCTTCGCTCCGTGGGGTCTTCTAACATCCAAACGCATCAATATTCAGAAGATAAAGAAGATCCGTTGAGATTTAGTCTTTCGCCCTATCCGCGACTGGTCCAAATTATGACCAAAATGATTTTTCCAAATTTGTCCCCGAAACCCCCCCCCCAAATCAGCCGTCTTCGCTCCGTGGGGTCTTCTAACATCCAAACGCATCAATATTCAGAAGATAAAGAAGATCCGTTGAGATTTAGTCTTTCGCCCTATCCGCGACTGGTCCAAATTATGACCAAAATGATTTTACCAAATTTGCCCCCGAAACCCCCCCCAAATCAGCCGTCTTCGCTCCGTGGGGTCTTCTAACATCCAAACGCATCAATATTCAGAAGATAAAGAAGATCCGTTGAGATTTAGTCTTTCGCCCTATCCGCGACTGGTCCAAATTATGACCAAAATGATTTTTCCAAATTTGTCCCCGAAACCCACCCCCAAATCAGCCGTCTTTGCTCCGTGGGGTCTTCTAACATCCAAACGCATCAATATTCAGAAGATAAATAAGATCCGTTGAGATTTAGTCTTTCGCCCTATCCGCGACTGGTCCAAATTATGACCAAAATGATTTTTCCAAATTTGCCCCCGAAACCCCCCCCCCCCAAATCAGCCGTCTTCGCTCCGTGGGGTCTTCTAACATCCAAACGCATCAATATTCAGAAGATAAAGAAGATCCGTTGAGATTTAGTCTTTCGCCCTATCCGCGACTGGTCCAAATTATGACCAAAATGATTTTTCCAAATTTGCCCCCGAAACCCCCCCCAAATCAGCCGTCTTCGCTCCGTGGGGTCTTCTAACATCCAAACGCATCAATATTCAGAAGATAAAGAAGATCCGTTGAGATTTAGTCTTTCGTCCTATCCGCGACTGGTCCAAATTATGACCAAAATGATTTTTCCAAATTTGCCCCCGAAACCCCCCCCCCCCAAATCAGCCGTCTTCGCTCCGTGGGGTCTTCTAACATCCAAACGCATCAATATTCAGAAGATAAAGAAGATCCGTTGAGATTTAGTCTTTCGCCCTATCCGCGACTGGTCCAAATTATGACCAAAATGATTTTTCCAAATTTGCCGCCGAAACCCCCCCCAAATCAGCCGTCTTCGCTCCGTGGGGTCTTCTAACATCCAAACGCAT
The DNA here is from genome assembly GCF_037042905.1 of Lytechinus pictus. Classification (NCBI taxonomy): domain Eukaryota; kingdom Metazoa; phylum Echinodermata; class Echinoidea; order Temnopleuroida; family Toxopneustidae; genus Lytechinus; species Lytechinus pictus. Next base: position 159,853 of record NW_026974173.1, on the reverse strand, counting down.
CAATATTCAGAAGATAAAGAAGATCCGTTGACATTTAGTCTTTCGCCCTATCCGCGACTGGTCCAAATTATGACCAAAATGATTTTTCCAAATTTGCCCCCTAAACCCCCCCCCCCAAATCAGCCGTCTTTGCTCCGTGGGGTCTTCTAACATCCAAACGCATCAATATTCAGAAGATAAAGAAGATCCGTTAAGATTTAGTCTTTCGCCCTATCCGCGACTGGTCCAAATTATGACCAAAATGATTTTTCCAAATTTGCCCCCGAAACCCCCCCCAAATCAGCCGTCTTCGCTCCGTGGGGTCTTCTAACATCCAAACGCATCAATATTCAGAAGATAAAGAAGATCCGTTGAGATTTAGTCTTTCGCCCTATCCGCGACTGGTCCAAATTATGACCAAAATGATTTTTCCAAATTTGCCCCCGAACCCCCCCCCCCAAATCAGCCGTCTTCGCTCCGTGGGGTCTTCTAACATCCAAACGCATCAATATTCAGAAGATAAAGAAGATCCGTTGAGATTTAATCTTTCGCCCTATCCGCGACTGGTCCAAATTATGACCAAAATGATTTTTCAAAATTTGCCCCCGAACCCCCCCCCCCCCCAAATCAGCCGTCTTCGCTCCGTGGGGTCTTCTAACATCCAAACGCATCAATATTCAGAAGATAAAGAAGATCCGTTGACATTTAGTCTTTCGCCCTATCCGCGACTGGTCCAAATTATGACCAAAATGATTTTTCCAAATTTGCCCCCGAAACCCCCCCCAAATCAGCCGTCTTTGCTCCGTGGGGTCTTCTAACATCCAAACGCATCAAAATTCAGAAGATAAAGAAGATCCGTTGAGATTTAGTCTTTCGCCCTATCCGCGACTGGTCCAAATTATGACCAAAATGATTTTTCCAAATTTGCCCCCGAACCCCCCCCCCCAAATCAGCCGTCTTCGCTCCGTGGGGTCTTCTAACATCCAAACGCATCAATATTCAGAAGATAAAGAAGATCCGTTGAGATTTAGTCTTTCGCCCTATCCGCGACTGGTCCAAATTATGACCAAAATGATTTTTCAAAATTTGCCCCCGAAACCCCCCCCCCCAAATCAGCCGTTTTCGCTCCGTGGGGTCTTCTAACATCGAAACGCATCAATATTCAGAAGATAAAGAAGATCCGTTGAGATTTAGTCTTTCGCCCTATCCGCGACTGGTCCAAATTATGACCAAAATGATTTTTCCAAATTTGCCCCCGAAACCCCCCCCCAAATCAGCCGTCTTCGCTCCGTGGGGTCTTCTAACATCCAAACGCATCAATATTCAGAAGATAAAGAAGATCCGTTGAGATTTAGTCTTTCGCCCTATCCGCGACTGGTCCAAATTATGACCAAAATGATTTTTCCAAATTTGTCCCCGAAACCCCCCCCCCAAATCAGCCGTCTTCGCTCCGTGGGGTCTTCTAACATCCAAACGCATCAATATTCAGAAGATAAAGAAGATCCGTTGAGATTTAGTCTTTCGCCCTATCCGCGACTGGTCCAAATTATGACCAAAATGATTTTACCAAATTTGCCCCCGAAACCCCCCCCAAATCAGCCGTCTTCGCTCCGTGGGGTCTTCTAACATCCAAACGCATCAATATTCAGAAGATAAAGAAGATCCGTTGAGATTTAGTCTTTCGCCCTATCCGCGACTGGTCCAAATTATGACCAAAATGATTTTTCCAAATTTGTCCCCGAAACCCACCCCCAAATCAGCCGTCTTTGCTCCGTGGGGTCTTCTAACATCCAAACGCATCAATATTCAGAAGATAAAGAAGATCCATTGAGATTTAGTCTTTCGCCCTATCCGCGACTGGTCCAAATTATGACCAAAATGATTTTTCCAAATTTGCCCCCGAAACCCCCCCCCAAATCAGCCGTCTTCGCTCCGTGGGGTCTTCTAACATCCAAACGCATCAATATTCAGAAGATAAAGAAGATCCGTTGAGATTTAGTCTTTCGCCCTATCCGCGACTGGTCCAAATTATGACCAAAATGATTTTTCCAAATTTGCCCCCGAAACCCCCCCCAAATCAGCCGTCTTCGCTCCGTGGGGTCTTCTAACATCCAAACGCATCAATATTCAGAAGATAAAGAAGATCCGTTGAGATTTAGTCTTTCGCCCTATCCGCGACTGGTCCAAATTATGACCAAAATGATTTTTCCATATTTGCCGCCGAAACCCCCCCCCAAATCAGCCGTCTTCGCTCCGTGGGGTCTTCTAACATCCAAACGCATCAATATTCAGAAGATAAAGAAGATCCGTTGAGATTTAGTCTTTCGCCCTATCCGCGACTGGTCCAAATTATGACCAAAATGATTTTTCCAAATTTGCCCCCGAAACCCCCCCCAAATCAGCCGTCTTCGCTCCGTGGGGTCTTCTAACATCCAAACGCATCAAAATTCAGAAGATAAAGAAGATCCGTTGAGATTTAGTCTTTCGCCCTATCCGCGACTGGTCCAAATTATGACCAAAATGATTTTTCCAAATTTGCCCCCGAAACCCCCCCCAAATCAGCCGTCTTCGCTCCGTGGGGTCTTCTAACATCGAAACGCATCAATATTCAGAAGATAAAGAAGATCCGTTGAGATTTAGTCTTTCGCCCTATCCGCGACTGGTCCAAATTATGACCAAAATGATTTTTCCAAATTTGCCCCCGAAACCCCCCCCAAATCAGCCGTCTTCGCTCCGTGGGGTCTTCTAACATCCAAACGCATCAATATTCAGAAGATAAAGAAGATCCGTTGAGATTTAGTCTTTCGCCCTATCCGCGACTGGTCCAAATTATGACCAAAATGATTTTTTCAAATTTGCCGCCGAAACCCCCCCCCAAGTCAGCCGTCTTCGCTCCGTGGGGTCTTCTAACATCCAAACGCATCAATATTCAGAAGATAAAGAAGATCCGTTGAGATTTAGTCTTTCGCCCTATCCGCGACTGGTCCAAATTATGACCAAAATGATTTTTCCAAATTTGCCGCCGAAACCCCCCCCAAATCAGCCGTCTTCGCTCCGTGGGGTCTTCTAACATCCAAACGCATCAATATTCAGAAGATAAAGAAGATCCGTTGACATTTAGTCTTTCGCCCTATCCGCGACTGGTCCAAATTATGACCAAAATGATTTTTCCAAATTTGCCCCCTAAACCCCCCCCCCCAAATCAGCCGGGTTTGCTCCGTGGGGTCTTCTAACATCCAAACGCATCAAGATAAAGAAGATCCGTTGACATTTAGTCTTTCGCCCTATCCGCGACTGGTCCAAATTATGACCAAAATGATTTTTCCAAATTTGCCCCCTAAACCCCCCCCCCCCAAATCAGCCGGGTTTGCTCCGTGGGGTCTTCTAACATCCAAACGCATCAATATTCAGAAGATCAGTTGAGATTTAGTCTTTCGCCCTATCCGCGACTGGTCCAAATTATGACCAAAATGATTTTTCCAAATTTGCCCCCGAAACCCCCCCCAAATCAGCCGTCTTCGCTCCGTGGGGTCTTCTAACATCCAAACGCATCAAAATTCAGAAGATAAAGAAGATCCGTTGAGATTTAGTCTTTCGCCCTATCCGCGACTGGTCCAAATTATGACCAAAATGATCTTTCAAAATTTGCCCCCGAAACCCCCCCCAAATCAGCCGTCTTCGCTCCGTGGGGTCTTCTAACATCGAAACGCATCAATATTCAGAAGATAAAGAAGATCCGTTGAGATTTAGTCTTTCGCCCTATCCGCGACTGGTCCAAATTATGACCAAAATGATTTTTCCAAATTTGCCCCCGAAACCCCCCCCAAATCAGCCGTCTTCGCTCCGTGGGGTCTTCTAACATCCAAACGCATCAATATTCAGAAGATAAAGAAGATCCGTTGAGATTTAGTCTTTCGCCCTATCCGCGACTGGTCCAAATTATGACCAAAATGATTTTTCCAAATTTGCCCCCGAAACCCCCCCCAAATCAGCCGTCTTCGCTCCGTGGGGTCTTCTAACATCGAAACGCATCAATATTCAGAAGATAAAGAAGATCCGTTGAGATTTAGTCTTTCGCCCTATCCGCGACTGGTCCAAATTATGACCAAAATGATTTTTCAAAATTTGCCCCCGAAACCCCCCCCCCCAAATCAGCCGTTTTCGCTCCGTGGGGTCTTCTAACATCGAAACGCATCAATATTCAGAAGATAAAGAAGATCCGTTGAGATTTAGTCTTTCGCCCTATCCGCGACTGGTCCAAATTATGACCAAAATGATTTTTCCAAATTTGCCCCCGAAACCCCCCCCCAAATCAGCCGTCTTCGCTCCGTGGGGTCTTCTAACATCCAAACGCATCAATATTCAGAAGATAAAGAAGATCCGTTGAGATTTAGTCTTTCGCCCTATCCGCGACTGGTCCAAATTATGACCAAAATGATTTTTCCAAATTTGTCCCCGAAACCCCCCCCCCAAATCAGCCGTCTTCGCTCCGTGGGGTCTTCTAACATCCAAACGCATCAATATTCAGAAGATAAAGAAGATCCGTTGAGATTTAGTCTTTCGCCCTATCCGCGACTGGTCCAAATTATGACCAAAATGATTTTACCAAATTTGCCCCCGAAACCCCCCCCAAATCAGCCGTCTTCGCTCCGTGGGGTCTTCTAACATCCAAACGCATCAATATTCAGAAGATAAAGAAGATCCGTTGAGATTTAGTCTTTCGCCCTATCCGCGACTGGTCCAAATTATGACCAAAATGATTTTTCCAAATTTGTCCCCGAAACCCACCCCCAAATCAGCCGTCTTTGCTCCGTGGGGTCTTCTAACATCCAAACGCATCAATATTCAGAAGATAAAGAAGATCCATTGAGATTTAGTCTTTCGCCCTATCCGCGACTGGTCCAAATTATGACCAAAATGATTTTTCCAAATTTGCCCCCGAAACCCCCCCCCAAATCAGCCGTCTTCGCTCCGTGGGGTCTTCTAACATCCAAACGCATCAATATTCAGAAGATAAAGAAGATCCGTTGAGATTTAGTCTTTCGCCCTATCCGCGACTGGTCCAAATTATGACCAAAATGATTTTTCCAAATTTGCCCCCGAAACCCCCCCCAAATCAGCCGTCTTCGCTCCGTGGGGTCTTCTAACATCCAAACGCATCAATATTCAGAAGATAAAGAAGATCCGTTGAGATTTAGTCTTTCGCCCTATCCGCGACTGGTCCAAATTATGACCAAAATGATTTTTCCATATTTGCCGCCGAAACCCCCCCCCAAATCAGCCGTCTTCGCTCCGTGGGGTCTTCTAACATCCAAACGCATCAATATTCAGAAGATAAAGAAGATCCGTTGAGATTTAGTCTTTCGCCCTATCCGCGACTGGTCCAAATTATGACCAAAATGATTTTTCCAAATTTGCCCCCGAAACCCCCCCCAAATCAGCCGTCTTCGCTCCGTGGGGTCTTCTAACATCCAAACGCATCAAAATTCAGAAGATAAAGAAGATCCGTTGAGATTTAGTCTTTCGCCCTATCCGCGACTGGTCCAAATTATGACCAAAATGATCTTTCCAAATTTGCCCCCGAAACCCCCCCCAAATCAGCCGTCTTCGCTCCGTGGGGTCTTCTAACATCGAAACGCATCAATATTCAGAAGATAAAGAAGATCCGTTGAGATTTAGTCTTTCGCCCTATCCGCGACTGGTCCAAATTATGACCAAAATGATTTTTCCAAATTTGCCCCCGAAACCCCCCCCAAATCAGCCGTCTTCGCTCCGTGGGGTCTTCTAACATCCAAACGCATCAATATTCAGAAGATAAAGAAGATCCGTTGAGATTTAGTCTTTCGCCCTATCCGCGACTGGTCCAAATTATGACCAAAATGATTTTTTCAAATTTGCCGCCGAAACCCCCCCCCAAATCAGCCGTCTTCGCTCCGTGGGGTCTTCTAACATCCAAACGCATCAATATTCAGAAGATAAAGAAGATCCGTTGAGATTTAGTCTTTCGCCCTATCCGCGACTGGTCCAAATTATGACCAAAATGATTTTTCCAAATTTGCCGCCGAAACCCCCCCCAAATCAGCCGTCTTCGCTCCGTGGGGTCTTCTAACATCCAAACGCATCAATATTCAGAAGATAAAGAAGATCCGTTGACATTTAGTCTTTCGCCCTATCCGCGACTGGTCCAAATTATGACCAAAATGATTTTTCCAAATTTGCCCCCTAAACCCCCCCCCCCAAATCAGCCGGGTTTGCTCCGTGGGGTCTTCTAACATCCAAACGCATCAAGATAAAGAAGATCCGTTGACATTTAGTCTTTCGCCCTATCCGCGACTGGTCCAAATTATGACCAAAATGATTTTTCCAAATTTGCCCCCTAAACCCCCCCCCCCCAAATCAGCCGGGTTTGCTCCGTGGGGTCTTCTAACATCCAAACGCATCAATATTCAGAAGATCAGTTGAGATTTAGTCTTTCGCCCTATCCGCGACTGGTCCAAATTATGACCAAAATGATTTTTCCAAATTTGCCCCCGAAACCCCCCCCAAATCAGCCGTCTTCGCTCCGTGGGGTCTTCTAACATCCAAACGCATCAAAATTCAGAAGATAAAGAAGATCCGTTGAGATTTAGTCTTTCGCCCTATCCGCGACTGGTCCAAATTATGACCAAAATGATCTTTCCAAATTTGCCCCCGAAACCCCCCCCAAATCAGCCGTCTTCGCTCCGTGGGGTCTTCTAACATCGAAACGCATCAATATTCAGAAGATAAAGAAGATCCGTTGAGATTTAGTCTTTCGCCCTATCCGCGACTGGTCCAAATTATGACCAAAATGATTTTTCCAAATTTGCCCCCGAAACCCCCCCCAAATCAGCCGTCTTCGCTCCGTGGGGTCTTCTAACATCCAAACGCATCAATATTCAGAAGATAAAGAAGATCCGTTGAGATTTAGTCTTTCGCCCTATCCGCGACTGGTCCAAATTATGACCAAAATGATTTTTCCAAATTTGCCCCCGAAACCCCCCCCAAATCAGCCGTCTTCGCTCCGTGGGGTCTTCTAACATCGAAACGCATCAATATTCAGAAGATAAAGAAGATCCGTTGAGATTTAGTCTTTCGCCCTATCCGCGACTGGTCCAAATTATGACCAAAATGATTTTTCCAAATTTGCCCCCGAAACCCCCCCCAAATCAGCCGTCTTCGCTCCGTGGGGTCTTCTAACATCCAAACGCATCAATATTCAGAAGATAAAGAAGATCCGTTGAGATTTAGTCTTTCGCCCTATCCGCGACTGGTCCAAATTATGACCAAAATGATTTTTCCAAATTTGTCCCCGAAACCCACCCCCAAATCAGCCGTCTTTGCTCCGTGGGGTCTTCTAACATCCAAACGCATCAATATTCAGAAGATAAAGAAGATCCGTTGAGATTTAGTCTTTCTCCCTATCCGCGACTGGTCCAAATTATGACCAAAATGATTTTTCCAAATTTGCCCCCGAAACCCCCCCCCCCCAAATCAGCCGTCTTCGCTCCGTGGGGTCTTCTAACATCCAAACGCATCAATATGAAGATAAAGAAGATCCGTTGAGATTTAGTCTTTCGCCCTATCCGCGACTGGTCCAAATTATGACCAAAATGATTTTTCCAAATTTGCCCCCTAAACCCCCCCCCCAAATCAGCCGTCTTTGCTCCGTGGGGTCTTCTAACATCCAAACGCATCAATATTCAGAAGATCCGTTGAGATTTAGTCTTTCGCCCTATCCGCGACTGGTCCAAATTATGACCAAAATGATTTTTCCAAATTTGCCCCCGAAACCCCCCCCAAATCAGCCGTCTTTGCTCCGTGGGGTCTTCTAACATCCAAACGCATCAAAATTCAGAAGATAAAGAAGATCCGTTGAGATTTAGTCTTTCGCCCTATCCGCGACTGGTCCAAATTATGACCAAAATGATTTTTCCAAATTTGCCCCCGAAACCCCCCCCAAATCAGCCGTCTTCGCTCCGTGGGGTCTTCTAACATCGAAACGCATCAATATTCAGAAGATAAAGAAGATCCGTTGAGATTTAGTCTTTCGCCCTATCCGCGACTGGTCCAAATTATGACCAAAATGATTTTTCCAAATTTGCCCCGAAACCCCCCCCCAATCAGCCGTCTTCGCTCCGTGGGGTCTTCTAACATCCAAACGCATCAATATTCAGAAGATAAAGAAGATCCGTTGAGATTTAGTCTTTCGCCCTATCCGCGACTGGTCCAAATTATGACCAAAATGATTTTTCCAAATTTGTCCCCGAAACCCACCCCCAAATCAGCCGTCATTGCTCCGTGGGGTCTTCTAACATCCAAACGCATCAATATTCAGAAGATAAAGAAGATCCGTTGAGATTTAGTCTTTCGCCCTATCCGCGACTGGTCCAAATTATGACCAAAATGATTTTTCCAAATTTGCCCCCGAAACCCCCCCCCCAAATCAGCCGTCTTCGCTCCGTGGGGTCTTCTAACATCCAAACGCATCAATATTCAGAAGATAAAGAAGATCCGTTGAGATTTAGTCTTTCGCCCTATCCGCGACTGGTCCAAATTATGACCAAAATGATTTTTCCAAATTTGCCCCCGAAACCCCCCCCAAATCAGCCGTCTTCGCTCCGTGGGGTCTTCTAACATCCAAACGCATCAATATTCAGAAGATAAAGAAGATCCGTTGAGATTTAGTCTTTCGCCCTATCCGCGACTGGTCCAAATTATGACCAAAATGATTTTTCCAAATTTGCCGCCGAAACCCCCCCAAATCAGCCGTCTTCGCTCCGTGGGGTCTTCTAACATCCAAACGCATCAATATTCAGAAGATAAAGAAGATCCGTTGACATTTAGTCTTTCGCCCTATCCGCGACTGGTCCAAATTATGACCAAAATGATTTTTCCAAATTTGCCCCCTAAACCCCCCCCCCCAAATCAGCCGTCTCTGTTGAGATTTAGTCTTTCGCCCTATCCGCGACTGGTCCAAATTATGACCAAAATGATTTTTCCAAATTTGCCCCCGAAACCCCCCCCAAATCAGCCGTCTTCGCTCCGTGGGGTCTTCTAACATCGAAACGCATCAATATTCAGAAGATAAAGAAGATCCGTTGAGATTTAGTCTTTCGCCCTATCCGCGACTGGTCCAAATTATGACCAAAATGATTTTTCCAAATTTGCCCCCGAAACCCCCCCCAAATCAGCCGTCTTCGCTCCGTGGGGTCTTCTAACATCCAAACGCATCAATATTCAGAAGATAAAGAAGATCCGTTGAGATTTAGTCTTTCGCCCTATCCGCGACTGGTCCAAATTATGACCAAAATGATTTTTCCAAATTTGTCCCCGAAACCCACCCCCAAATCAGCCGTCTTTGCTCCGTGGGGTCTTCTAACATCCAAACGCATCAATATTCAGAAGATAAAGAAGATCCGTTGAGATTTAGTCTTTCGCCCTATCCGCGACTGGTCCAAATTATGACCAAAATGATTTTTCCAAATTTGCCCCCGAAACCCCCCCCCCCAAATCAGCCGTCTTCGCTCCGTGGGGTCTTCTAACATCCAAACGCATCAATATTCAGAAGATAAAGAAGATCCGTTGAGATTTAGTCTTTCGCCCTATCCGCGACTGGTCCAAATTATGACCAAAATGATTTTTCCAAATTTGCCCCCGAAACCCCCCCCAAATCAGCCGTCTTCGCTCCGTGGGGTCTTCTAACATCCAAACGCATCAATATTCAGAAGATAAAGAAGATCCGTTGAGATTTAGTCTTTCGCCCTATCCGCGACTGGTCCAAATTATGACCAAAATGATTTTTCCAAATTTGCCCCCGAAACCCCCCCCCCAAATCAGCCGTCTTCGCTCCGTGGGGTCTTCTAACATCCAAACGCATCAATATTCAGAAGATAAAGAAGATCCGTTGAGATTTAGTCTTTCGCCCTATCCGCGACTGGTCCAAATTATGACCAAAATGATTTTTCCAAATTTGCCGCCGAAACCCCCCCCAAATCAGCCGTCTTCGCTCCGTGGGGTCTTCTAACATCGAAACGCATCAATATTCAGAAGATAAAGAAGATCCGTTGACATTTAGTCTTTCGCCCTATCCGCGACTGGTCCAAATTATGACCAAAATTATTTTTCCAAATTTGCCGCCGAAACCCCCCCCAAATCAGCCGTCTTCGCTCCGTGGGGTCTTCTAACATTGAAACGCATCAATATTCAGAAGATAAAGAAGATCCGTTGACATTTAGTCTTTCGCCCTATCCGCGACTGGTCCAAATTATGACCAAAATTATTTTTCCAAATTTGCCCCCGAAACCCCCCCCAAATCAGCCGTCTTCGCTCCGTGGGGTCTTCTAACATCCAAACGCATCAATATTCAGAAGATAAAGAAGATCCGTTGAGATTTAGTCTTTCGCCCTATCCGCGACTGGTCCAAATTATGACCAAAATGATTTTTCCAAATTTGTCCCCGAAACCCACCCCCAAATCAGCCGTCTTTGCTCCGTGGGGTCTTCTAACATCCAAACGCATCAATATTCAGAAGATAAAGAAGATCCGTTGAGATTTAGTCTTTCGCCCTATCCGCGACTGGTCCAAATTATGACCAAAATGATTTTTCCAAATTTGCCCCCGAAACCCCCCCCCCCCCCCAAATCAGCCGTCTTTGCTCCGTGGGGTCTTCTAACATCCAAACGCATCAATATTCAGAAGATAAAGAAGATCCGTTGAGATTTAGTCTTTCGCCCTATCCGCGACTGGTCCAAATTATGACCAAAATGATTTTTCCAAATTTGCCCCCGAAACCCCCCCCAAATCAGCCGTCTTCGCTCCGTGGGGTCTTCTAACATCCAAACGCATCAATATTCAGAAGATAAAGAAGATCCGTTGAGATTTAGTCTTTCGTCCTATCCGCGACTGGTCCAAATTATGACCAAAATGATTTTTCCAAATTTGCCCCCGAAACCCCCCCCCCGAAATCAGCCGTCTTCGCTCCGTGGGGTCTTCTAACATCCAAACGCATCAATATTCAGAAGATAAAGAAGATCCGTTGAGATTTAGTCTTTCGCCCTATCCGCGACTGGTCCAAATTATGACCAAAATGAATTTTCCAAATTTGCCGCCGAAACCCCCCCCAAATCAGCCGTCTTCGCTCCGTGGGGTCTTCTAACATCCAAACGCATCAATATTCAGAAGATAAAGAAGATCCGTTGACATTTAGTCTTTCGCCCTATCCGCGACTGGTCCAAATTATGACCAAAATGATTTTTCCAAATTTGCCGCCGAAACCCCCCCCAAATCAGCCGTCTTCGCTCCGTGGGGTCTTCTAACATCCAAACGCATCAATATTCAGAAGATAAAGAAGATCCGTTGACATTTAGTCTTTCGCCCTATCCGCGACTGGTCCAAATTATGACCAAAATGATTTTTCCAAATTTGCCCCCTAAACCCCCCCCCCCAAATCAGCCGTCTCTGTTGAGATTTAGTCTTTCGCCCTATCCGCGACTGGTCCAAATTATGACCAAAATGATTTTTCCAAATTTGCCCCCGAAACCCCCCCCAAATCAGCCGTCTTCGCTCCGTGGGGTCTTCTAACATCGAAACGCATCAATATTCAGAAGATAAAGAAGATCCGTTGAGATTTAGTCTTTCGCCCTATCCGCGACTGGTCCAAATTATGACCAAAATGATTTTTCCAAATTTGCCCCCGAAACCCCCCCCAAATCAGCCGTCTTCGCTCCGTGGGGTCTTCTAACATCCAAACGCATCAATATTCAGAAGATAAAGAAGATCCGTTGAGATTTAGTCTTTCGCCCTATCCGCGACTGGTCCAAATTATGACCAAAATGATTTTTCCAAATTTGTCCCCGAAACCCACCCCCAAATCAGCCGTCTTTGCTCCGTGGGGTCTTCTAACATCCAAACGCATCAATATTCAGAAGATAAAGAAGATCCGTTGAGATTTAGTCTTTCGCCCTATCCGCGACTGGTCCAAATTATGACCAAAATGATTTTTCCAAATTTGCCCCCGAAACCCCCCCCCCCAAATCAGCCGTCTTCGCTCCGTGGGGTCTTCTAACATCCAAACGCATCAATATTCAGAAGATAAAGAAGATCCGTTGAGATTTAGTCTTTCGCCCTATCCGCGACTGGTCCAAATTATGACCAAAATGATTTTTCCAAATTTGCCCCCGAAACCCCCCCCAAATCAGCCGTCTTCGCTCCGTGGGGTCTTCTAACATCCAAACGCATCAATATTCAGAAGATAAAGAAGATCCGTTGAGATTTAGTCTTTCGCCCTATCCGCGACTGGTCCAAATTATGACCAAAATGATTTTTCCAAATTTGCCCCCGAAACCCCCCCCCCAAATCAGCCGTCTTCGCTCCGTGGGGTCTTCTAACATCCAAACGCATCAATATTCAGAAGATAAAGAAGATCCGTTGAGATTTAGTCTTTCGCCCTATCCGCGACTGGTCCAAATTATGACCAAAATGATTTTTCCAAATTTGCCGCCGAAACCCCCCCCAAATCAGCCGTCTTCGCTCCGTGGGGTCTTCTAACATCGAAACGCATCAATATTCAGAAGATAAAGAAGATCCGTTGACATTTAGTCTTTCGCCCTATCCGCGACTGGTCCAAATTATGACCAAAATTATTTTTCCAAATTTGCCCCCGAAACCCCCCCCAAATCAGCCGTCTTCGCTCCGTGGGGTCTTCTAACATCCAAACGCATCAATATTCAGAAGATAAAGAAGATCCGTTGAGATTTAGTCTTTCGCCCTATCCGCGACTGGTCCAAATTATGACCAAAATGATTTTTCCAAATTTGCCGCCGAAACCCCCCCCAAATCAGCCGTCTTCGCTCCGTGGGGTCTTCTAACATTGAAACGCATCAATATTCAGAAGATAAAGAAGATCCGTTGACATTTAGTCTTTCGCCCTATCCGCGACTGGTCCAAATTATGACCAAAATTATTTTTCCAAATTTGCCCCCGAAACCCCCCCCAAATCAGCCGTCTTCGCTCCGTGGGGTCTTCTAACATCCAAACGCATCAATATTCAGAAGATAAAGAAGATCCGTTGAGATTTAGTCTTTCGCCCTATCCGCGACTGGTCCAAATTATGACCAAAATGATTTTTCCAAATTTGTCCCCGAAACCCACCCCCAAATCAGCCGTCTTTGCTCCGTGGGGTCTTCTAACATCCAAACGCATCAATATTCAGAAGATAAAGAAGATCCGTTGAGATTTAGTCTTTCGCCCTATCCGCGACTGGTCCAAATTATGACCAAAATGATTTTTCCAAATTTGCCCCCGAAACCCCCCCCCCCCCAAATCAGCCGTCTTCGCTCCGTGGGGTCTTCTAACATCCAAACGCATCAATATTCAGAAGATAAAGAAGATCCGTTGAGATTTAGTCTTTCGCCCTATCCGCGACTGGTCCAAATTATGACCAAAATGATTTTTCCAAATTTGCCCCCGAAACCCCCCCCAAATCAGCCGTCTTCGCTCCGTGGGGTCTTCTAACATCCAAACGCATCAATATTCAGAAGATAAAGAAGATCCGTTGAGATTTAGTCTTTCGTCCTATCCGCGACTGGTCCAAATTATGACCAAAATGATTTTTCCAAATTTGCCCCCGAAACCCCCCCCCCGAAATCAGCCGTCTTCGCTCCGTGGGGTCTTCTAACATCCAAACGCATCAATATTCAGAAGATAAAGAAGATCCGTTGAGATTTAGTCTTTCGCCCTATCCGCGACTGGTCCAAATTATGACCAAAATGAATTTTCCAAATTTGCCGCCGAAACCCCCCCCAAATCAGCCGTCTTCGCTCCGTGGGGTCTTCTAACATCCAAACGCATCAATATTCAGAAGATAAAGAAGATCCGTTGACATTTAGTCTTTCGCCCTATCCGCGACTGGTCCAAATTATGACCAAAATGATTTTTCCAAATTTGCCCCCGAAACCCCCCCCCCAAATCAGCCGTTTTCGCTCCGTGGGGTCTTCTAACATCGAAACGCATCAATATTCAGAAGATAAAGAAGATCCGTTGAGATTTAGTCTTTCGCCCTATCCGCGACTGGTCCAAATTATGACCAAAATGATTTTTCCAAATTTGCCCCCGAAACCCCCCCCAAATCAGCCGTCTTCGCTCCGTGGGGTCTTCTAACATCCAAACGCATCAATATTCAGAAGATAAAGAAGATCCGTTGAGATTTAGTCTTTCGCCCTATCCACGACTGGTCCAAATTATGACCAAAATGATTTTACCAAATTTGCCCCCGAAACCCCCCCCAAATCAGCCGTCTTCGCTCCGTGGGGTCTTCTAACATCGAAACGCATCAATATTCAGAAGATAAAGAAGATCCGTTGACATTTAGTCTTTAGCCCTATCCGCGACTGGTCCAAATTATGACCAAAATGATTTTTCCAAATTTGCCCCCGAAACCCCCCCCAAATCAGCCGTCTTCGCTCCGTGGGGTCTTCTAACATCCAAACGCATCAATATTCAGAAGATAAAGAAGATCCGTTGAGATTTAGTCTTTCGCCCTATCCGCGACTGGTCCAAATTATGACCAAAATGATTTTTCCAAATTTGTCCCCGAAACCCACCCCCAAATCAGCCGTCTTTGCTCCGTGGGGTCTTCTAACATCCAAACGCATCAATATTCAGAAGATAAAGAAGATCCATTGAGATTTAGTCTTTCGCCCTATCCGCGACTGGTCCAAATTATGACCAAAATGATTTTTCCAAATTTGCCCCCGAAACCCCCCCCCCAAATCAGCCGTCTTCGCTCCGTGGGGTCTTCTAACATCCAAACGCATCAATATTCAGAAGATAAAGAAGATCCGTTGAGATTTAGTCTTTCGCCCTATCCGCGACTGGTCCAAATTATGACCAAAATGATTTTTCCAAATTTGCCCCCGAAACCCCCCCCCCCAAATCAGCCGTCTTCACTCCGTGGGGTCTTCTAACATCCAAACGCATCAATATTCAGAAGATAAAGAAGATCCGTTGAGATTTAGTCTTTTGCCCTATCCGCGACTGGTCCAAATTATGACCAAAATGATTTTTCCAAATTTGCCGCCGAAACCCCCCCCAAATCAGCCGTCTTCGCTCCGTGGGGTCTTCTAACATCCAAACGCATCAATATTCAGAAGATAAAGAAGATCCGTTGACATTTAGTCTTTCGCCCTATCCGCGACTGGTCCAAATTATGACCAAAATGATTTTTCCAAATTTGCCCCCTAAACCCCCCCCCCAAATCAGCCGTCTTTGCTCCGTGGGGTCTTCTAACATCCAAACGCATCAATATTCAGAAGATAAAGAAGATCCGTTAAGATTTAGTCTTTCGCCCTATCCGCGACTGGTCCAAATTATGACCAAAATGATTTTTCCAAATTTGCCCCCGAAACCCCCCCCAAATCAGCCGTCTTTGCTCCGTGGGGTCTTCTAACATCCAAACGCATCAAAATTCAGAAGATAAAGAAGATCCGTTGAGATTTAGTCTTTCGCCCTATCCGCGACTGGTCCAAATTATGACCAAAATGATTTTTCCAAATTTGCCCCCGAACCCCCCCCCCCAAATCAGCCGTCTTCGCTCCGTGGGGTCTTCTAACATCCAAACGCATCAATATTCAGAAGATAAAGAAGATCCGTTGAGATTTAGTCTTTCGCCCTATCCGCGACTGGTCCAAATTATGACCAAAATGATTTTTCCAAATTTGCCCCCGAAACCCCCCCCAAATCAGCCGTTTTCGCTCCGTGGGGTCTTCTAACATCGAAACGCATCAATATTCAGAAGATAAAGAAGATCCGTTGAGATTTAGTCTTTCGCCCTATCCGCGACTGGTCCAAATTATGACCAAAATGATTTTTCCAAATTTGCTCCCGAAACCCCCCCCAAATCAGCCGTCTTTGCTCCGTGGGGTCTTCTAACATCCAAACGCATCAATATTCAGAAGATAAAGAAGATCCGTTGAGATTTAGTCTTTCGCCCTATCCGCGACTGGTCCAAATTATGACCAAAATGATTTTTCCAAATTTGCCCCCGAAACCCCCCCAAATCAGCCGTCTTCGCTCCGTGGGGTCTTCTAACATCCAAACGCATCAATATTCAGAAGATAAAGAAGATCCGTTGAGATTTAGTCTTTCGCCCTATCCGCGACTGGTCCAAATTATGACCAAAATGATTTTACCAAATTTGCCCCCGAAACCCCCCCCAAATCAGCCGTCTTTGCTCCGTGGGGTCTTCTAACATCCAAACGCATCAATATTCAGAAGATAAAGAAGATCCGTTGAGATTTAGTCTTTCGCCCTATCCGCGACTGGTCCAAATTATGACCAAAATGATTTTTCCAAATTTGTCCCCGAAACCCACCCCCAAATCAGCCGTCTTTGCTCCGTGGGGTCTTCTAACATCCAAACGCATCAATATTCAGAAGATAAAGAAGATCCATTGAGATTTAGTCTTTCGCCCTATCCGCGACTGGTCCAAATTATGACCAAAATGATTTTTCCAAATTTGCTCCCGAAACCCCCCCAAATCAGCCGTCTTTGCTCCGTGGGGTCTTCTAACATCCAAACGCATCAATATTCAGAAGATAAAGAAGATCCGTTGACATTTAGTCTTTAGCCCTATCCGCGACTGGTCCAAATTATGACCAAAATGATTTTTCCAAATTTGCCCCCGAAACCCCCCCCAAATCAGCCGTCTTCGCTCCGTGGGGTCTTCTAACATCCAAACGCATCAATATTCAGAAGATAAAGAAGATCCGTTGAGATTTAGTCTTTCGCCCTATCCGCGTCTGGTCCAAATTATGACCAAAATGATTTTTCCAAATTTGTCCCCGAAACCCACCCCCAAATCAGCCGTCTTTGCTCCGTGGGGTCTTCTAACATCCAAACGCATCAATATTCAGAAGATAAAGAAGATCCATTGAGATTTAGTCTTTCGCCCTATCCGCGACTGGTCCAAATTATGACCAAAATGATTTTTCCAAATTTGCCCCCGAAACCCCCCCCCCAAATCAGCCGTCTTCGCTCCGTGGGGTCTTCTAACATCCAAACGCATCAATATTCAGAAGATAAAGAAGATCCGTTGAGATTTAGTCTTTCGCCCTATCCGCGACTGGTCCAAATTATGACCAAAATGATTTTTCCAAATTTGCCCCCGAAACCCCCCCCCAAATCAGCCGTCTTCGCTCCGTGGGGTCTTCTAACATCCAAACGCATCAATATTCAGAAGATAAAGAAGATCTGTTGAGATTTAGTCTTTCGCCCTATCCGCGACTGGTCCAAATTATGACCAAAATGATTTTTCCAAATTTGCCCCCGAAACCCCCCCCCCCAAATCAGCCGTCTTCACTCCGTGGGGTCTTCTAACATCCAAACGCATCAATATTCAGAAGATAAAGAAGATCCGTTGAGATTTAGTCTTTCGCCCTATCCGCGACTGGTCCAAATTATGACCAAAATGATTTTTCCAAATTTGCCGCCGAAACCCCCCCCAAATCAGCCGTCTTCGCTCCGTGGGGTCTTCTAACATCCAAACGCATCAATATTCAGAAGATAAAGAAGATCCGTTGACATTTAGTCTTTCGCCCTATCCGCGACTGGTCCAAATTATGACCAAAATGATTTTTCCAAATTTGCCCCCTAAACCCCCCCCCCAAATCAGCCGTCTTTGCTCCGTGGGGTCTTCTAACATCCAAACGCATCAATATTCAGAAGATAAAGAAGATCCGTTAAGATTTAGTCTTTCGCCCTATCCGCGACTGGTCCAAATTATGACCAAAATGATTTTTCCAAATTTGCCGCCGAAACCCCCCCCCAAATCAGCCGTCTTCGCTCCGTGGGGTCTTCTAACATCCAAACGCATCAATATTCAGAAGATAAAGAAGATCCGTTGACATTTAGTCTTTCGCCCTATCCGCGACTGGTCCAAATTATGACCAAAATGATTTTTCCAAATTTGCCCCCTAAACCCCCCCCCCAAATCAGCCGTCTTTGCTCCGTGGGGTCTTCTAACATCCAAACGCATCAATATTCAGAAGATAAAGAAGATCCGTTAAGATTTAGTCTTTCGCCCTATCCGCGACTGGTCCAAATTATGACCAAAATGATTTTTCCAAATTTGCCCCCGAAACCCCCCCCAAATCAGCCGTCTTTGCTCCGTGGGGTCTTCTAACATCCAAACGCATCAAAATTCAGAAGATAAAGAAGATCCGTTGAGATTTAGTCTTTCGCCCTATCCGCGACTGGTCCAAATTATGACCAAAATGATTTTTCCAAATTTGCCCCCGAACCCCCCCCCCCAAATCAGCCGTCTTCGCTCCGTGGGGTCTTCTAACATCCAAACGCATCAATATTCAGAAGATAAAGAAGATCCGTTGAGATTTAGTCTTTCGCCCTATCCGCGACTGGTCCAAATTATGACCAAAATGATTTTTCCAAATTTGCCCCCGAAACCCCCCCCAAATCAGCCGTTTTCGCTCCGTGGGGTCTTCTAACATCGAAACGCATCAATATTCAGAAGATAAAGAAGATCCGTTGAGATTTAGTCTTTCGCCCTATCCGCGACTGGTCCAAATTATGACCAAAATGATTTTTCCAAATTTGCTCCCGAAACCCCCCCCAAATCAGCCGTCTTTGCTCCGTGGGGTCTTCTAACATCCAAACGCATCAATATTCAGAAGATAAAGAAGATCCGTTGAGATTTAGTCTTTCGCCCTATCCGCGACTGGTCCAAATTATGACCAAAATGATTTTTCCAAATTTGCCCCCGAAACCCCCCCAAATCAGCCGTCTTCGCTCCGTGGGGTCTTCTAACATCCAAACGCATCAATATTCAGAAGATAAAGAAGATCCGTTGAGATTTAGTCTTTCGCCCTATCCGCGACTGGTCCAAATTATGACCAAAATGATTTTACCAAATTTGCCCCCGAAACCCCCCCCAAATCAGCCGTCTTTGCTCCGTGGGGTCTTCTAACATCCAAACGCATCAATATTCAGAAGATAAAGAAGATCCGTTGAGATTTAGTCTTTCGCCCTATCCGCGACTGGTCCAAATTATGACCAAAATGATTTTTCCAAATTTGTCCCCGAAACCCACCCCCAAATCAGCCGTCTTTGCTCCGTGGGGTCTTCTAACATCCAAACGCATCAATATTCAGAAGATAAAGAAGATCCATTGAGATTTAGTCTTTCGCCCTATCCGCGACTGGTCCAAATTATGACCAAAATGATTTTTCCAAATTTGCTCCCGAAACCCCCCCAAATCAGCCGTCTTTGCTCCGTGGGGTCTTCTAACATCCAAACGCATCAATATTCAGAAGATAAAGAAGATCCGTTGACATTTAGTCTTTAGCCCTATCCGCGACTGGTCCAAATTATGACCAAAATGATTTTTCCAAATTTGCCCCCGAAACCCCCCCCAAATCAGCCGTCTTCGCTCCGTGGGGTCTTCTAACATCCAAACGCATCAATATTCAGAAGATAAAGAAGATCCGTTGAGATTTAGTCTTTCGCCCTATCCGCGTCTGGTCCAAATTATGACCAAAATGATTTTTCCAAATTTGTCCCCGAAACCCACCCCCAAATCAGCCGTCTTTGCTCCGTGGGGTCTTCTAACATCCAAACGCATCAATATTCAGAAGATAAAGAAGATCCATTGAGATTTAGTCTTTCGCCCTATCCGCGACTGGTCCAAATTATGACCAAAATGATTTTTCCAAATTTGCCCCCGAAACCCCCCCCCCAAATCAGCCGTCTTCGCTCCGTGGGGTCTTCTAACATCCAAACGCATCAATATTCAGAAGATAAAGAAGATCCGTTGAGATTTAGTCTTTCGCCCTATCCGCGACTGGTCCAAATTATGACCAAAATGATTTTTCCAAATTTGCCCCCGAAACCCCCCCCCAAATCAGCCGTCTTCGCTCCGTGGGGTCTTCTAACATCCAAACGCATCAATATTCAGAAGATAAAGAAGATCTGTTGAGATTTAGTCTTTCGCCCTATCCGCGACTGGTCCAAATTATGACCAAAATGATTTTTCCAAATTTGCCCCCGAAACCCCCCCCCCCAAATCAGCCGTCTTCACTCCGTGGGGTCTTCTAACATCCAAACGCATCAATATTCAGAAGATAAAGAAGATCCGTTGAGATTTAGTCTTTCGCCCTATCCGCGACTGGTCCAAATTATGACCAAAATGATTTTTCCAAATTTGCCGCCGAAACCCCCCCCAAATCAGCCGTCTTCGCTCCGTGGGGTCTTCTAACATCCAAACGCATCAATATTCAGAAGATAAAGAAGATCCGTTGACATTTAGTCTTTCGCCCTATCCGCGACTGGTCCAAATTATGACCAAAATGATTTTTCCAAATTTGCCCCCTAAACCCCCCCCCCAAATCAGCCGTCTTTGCTCCGTGGGGTCTTCTAACATCCAAACGCATCAATATTCAGAAGATAAAGAAGATCCGTTAAGATTTAGTCTTTCGCCCTATCCGCGACTGGTCCAAATTATGACCAAAATGATTTTTCCAAATTTGCCCCCGAAACCCCCCCCAAATCAGCCGTCTTTGCTCCGTGGGGTCTTCTAACATCCAAACGCATCAAAATTCAGAAGATAAAGAAGATCCGTTGAGATTTAGTCTTTCGCCCTATCCGCGACTGGTCCAAATTATGACCAAAATGATTTTTCCAAATTTGCCCCCGAACCCCCCCCCCCAAATCAGCCGTCTTCGCTCCGTGGGGTCTTCTAACATCCAAACGCATCAATATTCAGAAGATAAAGAAGATCCGTTGAGATTTAGTCTTTCGCCCTATCCGCGACTGGTCCAAATTATGACCAAAATGATTTTTCCAAATTTGCCCCCGAAACCCCCCCCCAAATCAGCCGTTTTCGCTCCGTGGGGTCTTCTAACATCGAAACGCATCAATATTCAGAAGATAAAGAAGATCCGTTGAGATTTAGTCTTTCGCCCTATCCGCGACTGGTCCAAATTATGACCAAAATGATTTTTCCAAATTTGCTCCCGAAACCCCCCCCAAATCAGCCGTCTTTGCTCCGTGGGGTCTTCTAACATCCAAACGCATCAATATTCAGAAGATAAAGAAGATCCGTTGAGATTTAGTCTTTCGCCCTATCCGCGACTGGTCCAAATTATGACCAAAATGATTTTTCCAAATTTGCCCCCGAAACCCCCCCAAATCAGCCGTCTTCGCTCCGTGGGGTCTTCTAACATCCAAACGCATCAATATTCAGAAGATAAAGAAGATCCGTTGAGATTTAGTCTTTCGCCCTATCCGCGACTGGTCCAAATTATGACCAAAATGATTTTACCAAATTTGCCCCCGAAACCCCCCCCAAATCAGCCGTCTTCGCTCCGTGGGGTCTTCTAACATCCAAACGCATCAATATTCAGAAGATAAAGAAGATCCGTTGAGATTTAGTCTTTCGCCCTATCCGCGACTGGTCCAAATTATGACCAAAATGATTTTTCCAAATTTGTCCCCGAAACCCACCCCCAAATCAGCCGTCTTTGCTCCGTGGGGTCTTCTAACATCCAAACGCATCAATATTCAGAAGATAAAGAAGATCCATTGAGATTTAGTCTTTCGCCCTATCCGCGACTGGTCCAAATTATGACCAAAATGATTTTTCCAAATTTGCTCCCGAAACCCCCCCCAAATCAGCCGTCTTTGCTCCGTGGGGTCTTCTAACATCCAAACGCATCAATATTCAGAAGATAAAGAAGATCCGTTGAGACTTAGTCTTTCGCCCTATCCGCGACTGGTCCAAATTATGACCAAAATGATTTTTCCAAATTTGCCCCCGAAACCCCCCCAAATCAGCCGTCTTCGCTCCGTGGGGTCTTCTAACATCCAAACGCATCAATATTCAGAAGATAAAGAAGATCCGTTGAGATTTAGTCTTTCGCCCTATCCGCGACTGGTCCAAATTATGACCAAAATGATTTTACCAAATTTGCCCCCGAAACCCCCCCCAAATCAGCCGTCTTCGCTCCGTGGGGTCTTCTAACATCCAAACGCATCAATATTCAGAAGATAAAGAAGATCCGTTGAGATTTAGTCTTTCGCCCTATCCGCGACTGGTCCAAATTATGACCAAAATGATTTTTCCAAATTTGCCCCCGAAACCCCCCCCCAAATCAGCCGTCTTCGCTCCGTGGGGTCTTCTAACATCCAAACGCATCAATATTCAGAAGATAAAGAAGATCCGTTGAGATTTAGTCTTTCGCCCTATCCGCGACAGGTCCAAATTATGACCAAAATGATTTTTCCAAATTTGCCCCCGAAACCCCCCCCCAAATCAGCCGTCTTCGCTCCGTTGGGTCTTCTAACATCCAAACGCATCAATATTCAGAAGATAAAGAAGATCCGTTGAGATTTAGTCTTTCGCCCTATCCGCGACTGTTCCAAATTATGACCAAAATGATTTTTCCAAATTTGCCCCCGAAACCCCCCCCAAATCAGCCGTCTTCGCTCCGTGGGGTCTTCTAACATCCAAACGCATCAATATTCAGAAGATAAAGAAGATCCGTTGAGATTTAGTCTTTCGAACTATCCGCGACTGGTCCAAATTATGACCAAAATGATTTTACCAAATTTTCCCCCGAAACCCCCCCCCAAATCAGCCGTCTTCGCTCCGTGGGGTCTTCTAACATCCAAACGCATCAATATTCAGAAGATAAAGAAGATCCGTTGAGATTTAGTCTTTCGCCCTATCCGCGACTGGTCCAAATTATGACCAAAATGATTTTTCCAAATTTGCTCCCGAAACCCCCCCCAAATCAGCCGTCTTTGCTCCGTGGGGTCTTCTAACATCCAAACGCATCAATATTCAGAAGATAAAGAAGATCCGTTGAGATTTAGTCTTTCGCCCTATCCGCGACTGGTCCAAATTATGACCAAAATTATTTTTCCAAATTTGCCCCCGAAACCCCCCCCCCCCAAATCAGCCGTCTTCGCTCCGTTGGGTCTTCTAACATCCAAACGCATCAATATTCAGAAGATAAAGAAGATCCGTTGAGATTTAGTCTTTCGCCCTATCCGCGACTGTTCCAAATTATGACCAAAATGATTTTTCCAAATTTGCCCCCGAAACCCCCCCCAAATCAGCCGTCTTCGCTCCGTGGGGTCTTCTAACATCCAAACGCATCAATATTCAGAAGATAAAGAAGATCCGTTGAGATTTAGTCTTTCGCCCTATCCGCGACTGGTCCAAATTATGACCAAAATGATTTTTCCAAATTTGCCCCCGAAACCCCCCCCCCCCAAATCAGCCGTCTTCGCTCCGTGGGGTCTTCTAACATCCAAACGCATCAATATTCAGAAGATAAAGAAGATCCGTTGAGATTTAGTCTTTCGCCCTATCCGCGACTGGTCCAAATTATGACCAAAATGATTTTACTAAATTTTCCCCCGAAACCCCCCCAAATCAGCCGTCTTCGCTCCGTGGGGTCTTCTAACATCCAAACGCATCAATATTCAGAAGATAAAGAAGATCCGTTGAGATTTAGTCTTTCGCCCTATCCGCGACTGGTCCAAATTATGACCAAAATGATTTTTCCAAATTTGCCCCCGAAACCCCCCCCCCAAATCAGCCGTCTTTGCTCCGTGGGGTCTTCTAACATCCAAACGCATCAATATTCAGAAGATAAAGAAGATCCGTTGAGATTTAGTCTTTCGCCCTATCCGCTACTGGTCCAAATTATGACCAAAATGATTTTTCCTAATTTGCCGCCGAAACCCCCCCCAAATCAGCCGTCTTCGCTCCGTGGGGTCTTCTAACATCCAAACGCATCAATATTCAGAAGATAAAGAAGATCCGTTGAGATTTAGTCTTTTGCCCTATCCGCGACTGGTCCAAATTATGACCAAAATGATTTTACCAAATTTGCCCCCGAAACCCCCCCCAAATCAGCCGTCTTCGCTCCGTGGGGTCTTCTAACATCTAAACGCATCAATATTCAGAAGATAAAGAAGATCCGTTGAGATTTAGTCTTTCGCCCTATCCGCGACTGGTCCAAATTATGACCAAAATGATTTTTCCAAATTTGCCCCCGAAACCCCCCCCCCAAATCAGCCGTCTTCGCTCCGTTGGGTCTTCTAACATCCAAACGCATCAATATTCAGAAGATAAAGAAGATCCGTTGAGATTTAGTCTTTCGCCCTATCCGCGACTGTTCCAAATTATGACCAAAATGATTTTTCCAAATTTGCCGCCGAAACCCCCCCCAAATCAGCCGTCTTCGCTCCGTGGGGTCTTCTAACATCCAAACGCATCAATATTCAGAAGATAAAGAAGATCCGTTGACATTTAGTCTTTCGCCCTATCCGCGACTGGTCCAAATTATGACCAAAATGATTTTTCCAAATTTGCCCCCTAAACCCCCCCCCCAAATCAGCCGTCTTTGCTCCGTGGGGTCTTCTAACATCCAAACGCATCAATATTCAGAAGATAAAGAAGATCCGTTAAGATTTAGTCTTTCGCCCTATCCGCGACTGGTCCAAATTATGACCAAAATGATTTTTCCAAATTTGCCCCCGAAACCCCCCCCAAATCAGCCGTCTTTGCTCCGTGGGGTCTTCTAACATCCAAACGCATCAAAATTCAGAAGATAAAGAAGATCCGTTGAGATTTAGTCTTTCGCCCTATCCGCGACTGGTCCAAATTATGACCAAAATGATTTTTCCAAATTTGCCCCCGAACCCCCCCCCCAAATCAGCCGTCTTCGCTCCGTGGGGTCTTCTAACATCCAAACGCATCAATATTCAGAAGATAAAGAAGATCCGTTGAGATTTAGTCTTTCGCCCTATCCGCGACTGGTCCAAATTATGACCAAAATGATTTTTCCAAATTTGCCCCCGAAACCCCCCCCCAAATCAGCCGTTTTCGCTCCGTGGGGTCTTCTAACATCGAAACGCATCAATATTCAGAAGATAAAGAAGATCCGTTGAGATTTAGTCTTTCGCCCTATCCGCGACTGGTCCAAATTATGACCAAAATGATTTTTCCAAATTTGCTCCCGAAACCCCCCCCAAATCAGCCGTCTTTGCTCCGTGGGGTCTTCTAACATCCAAACGCATCAATATTCAGAAGATAAAGAAGATCCGTTGAGATTTAGTCTTTCGCCCTATCCGCGACTGGTCCAAATTATGACCAAAATGATTTTTCCAAATTTGCCCCCGAAACCCCCCCAAATCAGCCGTCTTCGCTCCGTGGGGTCTTCTAACATCCAAACGCATCAATATTCAGAAGATAAAGAAGATCCGTTGAGATTTAGTCTTTCGCCCTATCCGCGACTGGTCCAAATTATGACCAAAATGATTTTACCAAATTTGCCCCCGAAACCCCCCCCCAAATCAGCCGTCTTCGCTCCGTGGGGTCTTCTAACATCCAAACGCATCAATATTCAGAAGATAAAGAAGATCCGTTGAGATTTAGTCTTTCGCCCTATCCGCGACTGGTCCAAATTATGACCAAAATGATTTTTCCAAATTTGTCCCCGAAACCCACCCCGAAATCAGCCGTCTTTGCTCCGTGGGGTCTTCTAACATCCAAACGCATCAATATTCAGAAGATAAAGAAGATCCATTGAGATTTAGTCTTTCGCCCTATCCGCGACTGGTCCAAATTATGACCAAAATGATTTTTCCAAATTTGCTCCCGAAACCCGCCCCAAATCAGCCGTCTTTGCTCCGTGGGGTCTTCTAACATCCAAACGCATCAATATTCAGAAGATAAAGAAGATCCGTTGAGACTTAGTCTTTCGCCCTATCCGCGACTGGTCCAAATTATGACCAAAATGATTTTTCCAAATTTGCCCCCGAAACCCCCCCAAATCAGCCGTCTTCGCTCCGTGGGGTCTTCTAACATCCAAACGCATCAATATTCAGAAGATAAAGAAGATCCGTTGAGATTTAGTCTTTCGCCCTATCCGCGACTGGTCCAAATTATGACCAAAATGATTTTACCAAATTTGCCCCCGAAACCCCCCCCAAATCAGCCGTCTTCGCTCCGTGGGGTCTTCTAACATCCAAACGCATCAATATTCAGAAGATAAAGAAGATCCGTTGAGATTTAGTCTTTCGCCCTATCCGCGACTGGTCCAAATTATGACCAAAATGATTTTTCCAAATTTGCCCCCGAAACCCCCCCCCCAAATCAGCCGTCTTCGCTCCGTGGGGTCTTCTAACATCCAAACGCATCAATATTCAGAAGATAAAGAAGATCCGTTGAGATTTAGTCTTTCGCCCTATCCGCGACAGGTCCAAATTATGACCAAAATGATTTTTCCAAATTTGCCCCCGAAACCCCCCCCCAAATCAGCCGTCTTCGCTCCGTTGGGTCTTCTAACATCCAAACGCATCAATATTCAGAAGATAAAGAAGATCCGTTGAGATTTAGTCTTTCGCCCTATCCGCGACTGTTCCAAATTATGACCAAAATGATTTTTCCAAATTTGCCCCCGAAACCCCCCCCAAATCAGCCGTCTTCGCTCCGTGGGGTCTTCTAACATCCAAACGCATCAATATTCAGAAGATAAAGAAGATCCGTTGAGATTTAGTCTTTCGAACTATCCGCGACTGGTCCAAATTATGACCAAAATGATTTTACCAAATTTTCCCCCGAAACCCCCCCCCAAATCAGCCGTCTTCGCTCCGTGGGGTCTTCTAACATCCAAACGCATCAATATTCAGAAGATAAAGAAGATCCGTTGAGATTTAGTCTTTCGCCCTATCCGCGACTGGTCCAAATTATGACCAAAATGATTTTTCCAAATTTGCTCCCGAAACCCCCCCCAAATCAGCCGTCTTTGCTCCGTGGGGTCTTCTAACATCCAAACGCATCAATATTCAGAAGATAAAGAAGATCCGTTGAGATTTAGTCTTTCGCCCTATCCGCGACTGGTCCAAATTATGACCAAAATGATTTTTCCAAATTTGCCCCCGAAACCCCCCCCAAATCAGCCGTCTTCGCTCCGTGGGGTCTTCTAACATCCAAACGCATCAATATTCAGAAGATAAAGAAGATCCGTTGAGATTTAGTCTTTCGCCCTATCCGCGACTGGTCCAAATTATGACCAAAATGATTTTTCCAAATTTGCCCCCGAAACCCCCCCCCCCAAATCAGCCGTCTTCGCTCCGTGGGGTCTTCTAACATCCAAACGCATCAATATTCAGAAGATAAAGAAGATCCGTTGAGATTTAGTCTTTCGCCCTATCCGCGACTGGTCCAAATTATGACCAAAATGATTTTACCAAATTTTCCCCCGAAACCCCCCCAAATCAGCCGTCTTCGCTCCGTGGGGTCTTCTAACATCCAAACGCATCAATATTCAGAAGATAAAGAAGATCCGTTGAGATTTAGTCTTTCGCCCTATCCGCGACTGGTCCAAATTATGACCAAAATGATTTTTCCAAATTTGCCCCCGAAACCCCCCCCCCAAATCAGCCGTCTTTGCTCCGTGGGGTCTTCTAACATCCAAACGCATCAATATTCAGAAGATAAAGAAGATCCGTTGAGATTTAGTCTTTCGCCCTATCCGCTACTGGTCCAAATTATGACCAAAATGATTTTTCCTAATTTGCCGCCGAAACCCCCCCCAAATCAGCCGTCTTCGCTCCGTGGGGTCTTCTAACATCCAAACGCATCAATATTCAGAAGATAAAGAAGATCCGTTGAGATTTAGTCTTTTGCCCTATCCGCGACTGGTCCAAATTATGACCAAAATGATTTTACCAAATTTGCCCCCGAAACCCCCCCCAAATCAGCCGTCTTCGCTCCGTGGGGTCTTCTAACATCTAAACGCATCAATATTCAGAAG
Source organism: Lytechinus pictus (assembly GCF_037042905.1). Classification (NCBI taxonomy): domain Eukaryota; kingdom Metazoa; phylum Echinodermata; class Echinoidea; order Temnopleuroida; family Toxopneustidae; genus Lytechinus; species Lytechinus pictus. Next base: position 132,011 of record NW_026974173.1, on the reverse strand, counting down.
ATAAAGAAGATCCGTTGAGATTTAGTCTTTCGCCCTATCCGCGACTGGTCCAAATTATGACCAAAATGATTTTTCCAAATTTGCCCCCGAAAAACTCCCCCCAAATCAGCCGTCTTCGCTCCGTTGGGTCTTCTAACATCCAAACGCATCAATATTCAGAAGATAAAGAAGATCCGTTGAGATTTAGTCTTTCGCCCTATCCGCGACTGTTCCAAATTATGACCAAAATGATTTTTCCAAATTTGCCCCCGAAACCCCCCCCAAATCAGCCGTCTTCGCTCCGTGGGGTCTTCTAACATCCAAACGCATCAATATTCAGAAGATAAAGAAGATCCGTTGAGATTTAGTCTTTCGAACTATCCGCGACTGGTCCAAATTATGACCAAAATGATTTTACCAAATTTTCCCCCGAAACCCCCCCCCAAATCAGCCGTCTTCGCTCCGTGGGGTCTTCTAACATCCAAACGCATCAATATTCAGAAGATAAAGAAGATCCGTTGAGATTTAGTCTTTCGCCCTATCCGCGACTGGTCCAAATTATGACCAAAATGATTTTTCCAAATTTGCTCCCGAAACCCCCCCCAAATCAGCCGTCTTTGCTCCGTGGGGTCTTCTAACATCCAAACGCATCAATATTCAGAAGATAAAGAAGATCCGTTGAGATTTAGTATTTCGCCCTATCCGCGACTGGTCCAAATTATGACCAAAATTATTTTTCCAAATTTGCCCCCGAAACCCCCCCCCCCAAATCAGCCGTCTTCGCTCCGTTGGGTCTTCTAACATCCAAACGCATCAATATTCAGAAGATCAAGAAGATCCGTTGAGATTTAGTCTTTCGCCCTATCCGCGACTGTTCCAAATTATGACCAAAATGATTTTTCCAAATTTGCCCCCGAAACCCCCCCCAAATCAGCCGTCTTCGCTCCGTGGGGTCTTCTAACATCCAAACGCATCAATATTCAGAAGATAAAGAAGATCCGTTGAGATTTAGTCTTTCGCCCTATCCGCGACTGGTCCAAATTATGACCAAAATGATTTTTCCAAATTTGCCCCCGAAACCCCCCCCCCCAAATCAGCCGTCTTCGCTCCGTGGGGTCTTCTAACATCCAAACGCATCAATATTCAGAAGATAAAGAAGATCCGTTGAGATTTAGTCTTTCGCCCTATCCGCGACTGGTCCAAATTATGACCAAAATGATTTTACCAAATTTTCCCCCGAAACCCCCCCAAATCAGCCGTCTTCGCTCAGTGGGGTCTTCTAACATCCAAACGCATCAATATTCAGAAGATAAAGAAGATCCGTTGAGATTTAGTCTTTCGCCCTATCCGCGACTGGTCCAAATTATGACCAAAATGATTTTTCCAAATTTGCCCCCGAAACCCCCCCCCCAAATCAGCCGTCTTTGCTCCGTGGGGTCTTCTAACATCCAAACGCATCAATATTCAGAAGATAAAGAAGATCCGTTGAGATTTAGTCTTTCGCCCTATCCGCTACTGGTCCAAATTATGACCAAAATGATTTTTCCTAATTTGCCGCCGAAACCCCCCCCAAATCAGCCGTCTTCGCTCCGTGGGGTCTTCTAACATCCAAACGCATCAATATTCAGAAGATAAAGAAGATCCGTTGAGATTTAGTCTTTTGCCCTATCCGCGACTGGTCCAAATTATGACCAAAATGATTTTACCAAATTTGCCCCCGAAACCCCCCCCAAATCAGCCGTCTTCGCTCCGTGGGGTCTTCTAACATCTAAACGCATCAATATTCAGAAGATAAAGAAGATCCGTTGAGATTTAGTCTTTCGCCCTATCCGCGACTGGTCCAAATTATGACCAAAATGATTTTTCCAAATTTGCCCCCGAAACCCCCCCCCAAATCAGCCGTCTTCGCTCCGTTGGGTCTTCTAACATCCAAACGCATCAATATTCAGAAGATAAAGAAGATCCGTTGAGATTTAGTCTTTCGCCCTATCCGCGACTGTTCCAAATTATGACCAAAATGATTTTTCCAAATTTGCCCCCGAAACCCCCCCCAAATCAGCCGTCTTCGCTCCGTGGGGTCTTCTAACATCCAAACGCATCAATATTCAGAAGATAAAGAAGATCCGTTGAGATTTAGTCTTTCGAACTATCCGCGACTGGTCCAAATTATGACCAAAATGATTTTACCAAATTTTCCCCCGAAACCCCCCCCCAAATCAGCCGTCTTCGCTCCGTGGGGTCTTCTAACATCCAAACGCATCAATATTTAGAAGATAAAGAAGATCCGTTGAGATTTAGTCTTTCGCCCTATCCGCGACTGGTCCAAATTATGACCAAAACGATTTTTCCAAATTTGCTCCCGAAACCCCCCCCAAATCAGCCGTCTTTGCTCTGTGGGGTCTTCTAACATCCAAACGCATCAATATTCAGAAGATAAAGAAGATCCGTTGAGATTTAGTCTTTCGCCCTATCCGCGACTGGTCCAAATTATGACCAAAATTATTTTTCCAAATTTGCCCCCGAAACCCCCCCCCCCAAATCAGCCGTCTTCGCTCCGTTGGGTCTTCTAACATCCAAACGCATCAATATTCAGAAGATCAAGAAGATCCGTTGAGATTTAGTCTTTCGCCCTATCCGCGACTGTTCCAAATTATGACCAAAATGATTTTTCCAAATTTGCCCCCCGAAACCCCCCCCAAATCAGCCGTCTTCGCTCCGTGGGGTCTTCTAACATCCAAACGCATCAATATTCAGAAGATAAAGAAGATCCGTTGAGATTTAGTCTTTCGCCCTATCCGCGACTGGTCCAAATTATGACCAAAATGATTTTTCCAAATTTGCCCCCGAAACCCCCCCCCAAATCAGCCGTCTTCGCTCCGTGGGGTCTTCTAACATCCAAACGCATCAATATTCAGAAGATAAAGAAGATCCGTTGAGATTTAGTCTTTCGCCCTATCCGCGACTGGTCCAAATTATGACCAAAATGATTTTACCAAATTTTCCCCCGAAACCCCCCCCAAATCAGCCGTCTTCGCTCCGTGGGGTCTTCTAACATCCAAACGCATCAATATTCAGAAGATAAAGAAGATCCGTTGAGATTTAGTCTTTCGCCCTATCCGCGACTGGTCCAAATTATGACCAAAATGATTTTTCCAAATTTGCCCCCGAAACCCCCCCCCCCAAATCAACCGTCTTTGCTCCGTGGGGTCTTCTAACATCCAAACGCATCAATATTCAGAAGATAAAGAAGATCCGTTGAGATTTAGTCTTTCGCCCTATCCGCTACTGGTCCAAATTATGACCAAAATGATTTTTCCTAATTTGCCGCCGAAACCCCCCCCAAATCAGCCGTCTTCGCTCCGTGGGGTCTTCTAACATCCAAACGCATCAATATTCAGAAGATAAAGAAGATCCGTTGAGATTTAGTCTTTCGCCCTATCCGCGACTGGTCCAAATTATGACCAAAATTATTTTTCCAAATTTGCCCCCGAAACCCCCCCCCCAAATCAGCCGTCTTCGCTCCGTTGGGTCTTCTAACATCCAAACGCATCAATATTCAGAAGATCAAGAAGATCCGTTGAGATTTAGTCTTTCGCCCTATCCGCGACTGGTCCAAATTATGACCAAAATGATTTTTCCAAATTTGCCCCCGAAACCCCCCCCAAATCAGCCGTCTTCGCTCCGTGGGGTCTTCTAACATCCAAACGCATCAATATTCAGAAGATAAAGAAGATCCGTTGAGATTTAGTCTTTCGCCCTATCCGCGACTGGTCCAAATTATGACCAAAATGATTTTTCCAAATTTGCCCCCGAAACCCCCCCCCCAAATCAGTTGTCTTCGCTCCGTGGGGTCTTCTAACATCCAAACGCATCAATATTCAGAAGATAAAGAAGATCCGTTGAGATTTAGTCTTTCGCCCTATCCGCGACTGGTCCAAATTATGACCAAAATGATTTTACCAAATTTTCCCCCGAAACCCCCCCAAATCAGCCGTCTTCGCTCCGTGGGGTCTTCTAACATCCAAACGCATCAATATTCAGAAGATAAAGAAGATCCGTTGAGATTTAGTCTTTCGCCCTATCCGCGACTGGTCCAAATTATGACCAAAATGATTTTTCCAAATTTGCCCCCGAAACCCCCCCCCCCAAATCAGCCGTCTTTGCTCCGTGGGGTCTTCTAACATCCAAACGCATCAATATTCAGAAGATAAAGAAGATCCGTTGAGATTTAGTCTTTCGCCCTATCCGCTACTGGTCCAAATTATGACCAAAATGATTTTTCCTAATTTGCCGCCGAAACCCCCCCCAAATCAGCCGTCTTCGCTCCGTGGGGTCTTCTAACATCCAAACGCATCAATATTCAGAAGATAAAGAAGATCCGTTGAGATTTAGTCTTTTGCCCTATCCGCGACTGGTCCAAATTATGACCAAAATGATTTTACCAAATTTGCCCCCGAAACCCCCCCCAAATCAGCCGTCTTCGCTCCGTGGGGTCTTCTAACATCCAAACGCATCAATATTCAGAAGATAAAGAAGATCCGTTGAGATTTAGTCTTTCGCCCTATCCGCGACTGGTCCAAATTATGACCAAAATGATTTTTCCAAATTTGCCCCCGAAACCCCCCCCCCAAATCAGCCGTCTTCGCTCCGTTGGGTCTTCTAACATCCAAACGCATCAATATTCAGAAGATAAAGAAGATCCGTTGAGATTTAGTCTTTCGCCCTATCCGCGACTGTTCCAAATTATGACCAAAATGATTTTTCCAAATTTGCCCCCGAAACCCCCCCCAAATCAGCCGTCTTCGCTCCGTGGGGTCTTCTAACATCCAAACGCATCAATATTCAGAAGATAAAGAAGATCCGTTGAGATTTAGTCTTTCGAACTATCCGCGACTGGTCCAAATTATGACCAAAATGATTTTACCAAATTTTCCCCCGAAACCCCCCCCCAAATCAGCCGTCTTCGCTCCGTGGGGTCTTCTAACATCCAAACGCATCAATATTCAGAAGATAAAGAAGATCCGTTGAGATTTAGTCTTTCGCCCTATCCGCGACTGGTCCAAATTATGACCAAAACGATTTTTCCAAATTTGCTCCCGAAACCCCCCCCAAATCAGCCGTCTTTGCTCCGTGGGGTCTTCTAACATCCAAACGCATCAATATTCAGAAGATAAAGAAGATCCGTTGAGATTTAGTCTTTCGCCCTATCCGCGACTGGTCCAAATTATGACCAAAATTATTTTTCCAAATTTGCCCCCGAAACCCCCCCCCCCAAATCAGCCGTCTTCGCTCCGTTGGGTCTTCTAACATCCAAACGCATCAATATTCAGAAGATCAAGAAGATCCGTTGAGATTTAGTCTTTCGCCCTATCCGCGACTGTTCCAAATTATGACCAAAATGATTTTTCCAAATTTGCCCCCCGAAACCCCCCCCAAATCAGCCGTCTTCGCTCCGTGGGGTCTTCTAACATCCAAACGCATCAATATTCAGAAGATAAAGAAGATCCGTTGAGATTTAGTCTTTCGCCCTATCCGCGACTGGTCCAAATTATGACCAAAATGATTTTTCCAAATTTGCCCCCGAAACCCCCCCCCCAAATCAGCCGTCTTCGCTCCGTGGGGTCTTCTAACATCCAAACGCATCAATATTCAGAAGATAAAGAAGATCCGTTGAGATTTAGTCTTTCGCCCTATCCGCGACTGGTCCAAATTATGACCAAAATGATTTTACCAAATTTTCCCCCGAAACCCCCCCCAAATCAGCCGTCTTCGCTCCGTGGGGTCTTCTAACATCCAAACGCATCAATATTCAGAAGATAAAGAAGATCCGTTGAGATTTAGTCTTTCGCCCTATCCGCTACTGGTCCAAATTATGACCAAAATGATTTTTCCTAATTTGCCGCCGAAACCCCCCCCCAAATCAGCCGTCTTCGCTCCGTGGGGTCTTCTAACATCCAAACGCATCAATATTCAGAAGATAAAGAAGATCCGTTGAGATTTAGTCTTTTGCCCTATCCGCGACTGGTCCAAATTATGACCAAAATGATTTTACCAAATTTGCCCCCGAAACCCCCCCCAAATCAGCCGTCTTCGCTCCGTGGGGTCTTCTAACATCCAAACGCATCAATATTCAGAAGATAAAGAAGATCCGTTGAGATTTAGTCTTTCGCCCTATCCGCGACTGGTCCAAATTATGACCAAAATGATTTTACCAAATTTTCCCCCGAAACCCCCCCCAAATCAGCCGTCTTCGCTCCGTGGGGTCTTCTAACATCCAAACGCATCAATATTCAGAAGATAAAGAAGATCCGTTGAGATTTAGTCTTTCGCCCTATCCGCGACTGGTCCAAAATATGACCAAAATGATTTTTCCAAATTTGCCGCCGAAACCCCCCCCCCAAATCAGCCGTCTTCGCTCCGTGGGGTCTTCTAACATCCAAACGCATCAATATTCAGAAGATAAAGAAGATCCGTTGAGATTTAGTCTTTCGCCCTATCCGCGACTGGTCCAAATTATGACCAAAATGATTTTTCCAAATTTGCCCCCGAAACCCCCCCCCCCAAATCAGCCGTCTTCGCTCCGTGGGGTCTTCTAACATCCAAACGCATCAATATTCAGAAGATAAAGAAGATCCGTTGAGATTTAGTCTTTCGCCCTATCCGCGACTGGTCCAAATTATGACCAAAATGATTTTTCCAAATTTGCCCCGAAATCAGCCGTCTTCGCTCCGTTGGGTCTTCTAACATCCAAACGCATCAATATTCAGAAGATAAAGAAGATCCGTTGAGATTTAGTCTTTCGCCCTATCCGCGACTGTTCCAAATTATGACCAAAATGATTTTTCCAAATTTGCCCCCGAAACCCCCCCCAAATCAGCCGTCTTCGCTCCGTGGGGTCTTCTAACATCCAAACGCATCAATATTCAGAAGATAAAGAAGATCCGTTGAGATTTAGTCTTTCGAACTATCCGCGACTGGTCCAAATTATGACCAAAATGATTTTACCAAATTTTCCCCCGAAACCCCCCCCCCAAATCAGCCGTCTTCGCTCCGTGGGGTCTTCTAACATCCAAACGCATCAATATTCAGAAGATAAAGAAGATCCGTTGAGATTTAGTCTTTCGCCCTATCCGCGACTGGTCCAAATTATGACCAAAATGATTTTTCCAAATTTGCTCCCGAAACCCCCCCCAAATCAGCCGTCTTTGCCTCGTGGGGTCTTCTAACATCCAAACGCATCAATATTCAGAAGATAAAGAAGATCCGTTGAGCTTTAGTCTTTCGCCCTATCCGCGACTGGTCCAAATTATGACCAAAATGACTTTTCCAAATTTGCCGCCGAAACCCCCCCCCAAATCAGCCGTCTTCGCTCCGTGGGGTTTCAAACATCCAAACGCATCAATATTCAGAAGATAAAGAAGATCCGTTGAGATTTAGTCTTTCGCCCTATCCGCGACTGGTCCAAATTATGACCAAAATGATTTTTCCAAATTTGCCCCCGAAACCCCCCCCAAATCAGCCGTCTTTGCTCCGTGGGGTCTTCTAACATCCAAACGCATCAATATTCAGAAGATAAAGAAGATCCGTTGAGATTTAGTCTTTCGCCCTATCCGCGACTGGTCCAAATTATGACCAAAATGATTTTTCCAAATTTGCCCCCGAAACCCCCCCCAAATCAGCCGTCTTCGCTCAGTGGGGTCTTCTAACATCCAAATGCATCAATATTCAGAAGATAAAGAAGATCCGTTGAGATTTAGTCTTTCGCCCTATCCGCGACTGGTCCAAATTATGACCAAAATGATTTTTCCAAATTTGCCCCCGAAACCCCCCCCAAATCAGCCGTCTTCACTCCGTGGGGTCTTCTAACATCCAAACGCATCAATATTCAGAAGATAAAGAAGATCCGTTGAGATTTAGTCTTTCGCCCTATCCGCGACTGGTCCAAATTATGACCAAAATTATTTTTCCAAATTTGCCCCCGAAACCCCCCCCAAATCAGCCGTCTTTGCTCCGTGGGGTCTTCTAACATCCAAACGCATCAATATTCAGAAGATAAAGAAGATCCGTTGAGATTTAGTCTTTCGCCCTATCCGCGACTGGTCCAAATTATGACCAAAATGATTTTTCCAAATTTGCCGCCGAAACCCCCCCAAATCAGCCGTCTTCGCTCCGTGGGGTCTTCTAACATCCAAACGCATCAATATTCAGAAGATAAAGATTATCCGTTGAGATTTAGTCTTTCGCCCTATCCGCGACTGGTCCAAATTATTACCACAATGATTTTTCCAAATTTGCCCCCGAAACCCCCCCCCCAAATCAGCCGTCTTCGCTCCGTGGGGTCTTCTAACATCCAAACGCATCAATATTCAGAAGATAAGGAAGATTCGTTGAGATTTAGTCTTTCGCCCTATCCGCGACTGGTCCAAATTATGACCAAAATGATTTTTCCAAATTTGCCCCCGAAACCCCCCCCAAATCAGCCGTCTTCGCTCCGTGGGGTCTTCTAACATCCAAACGCATCAATATTCAGAAGATAAAGAAGATCCGTTGAGATTTAGTCTTTCGCCCTATCCGCGACTGGTCCAAATTATGACCAAAATGATTTTTCCAAATTTGCCCCCGAAACCCCCCCCAAATCAGCCGTCTTCGCTCCGTTGGGTCTTCTAACATCCAAACGCATCAATATTCAGAAGATAAAGAAGATCCGTTGAGATTTAGTCTTTCGCCCTATCCGCGACTGGTCCAAATTATGACCAAAATGATTTTTCCAAATTTGCCCCCGAAACCCCCCCCAAATCAGCCGTCTTCGCTCCGTGGGGTCTTCTAACATCCAAACGCATCAATATTCAGAAGATAAAGAAGATCCGTTGAGATTTAGTCTTTCGCCCTATCCGCGACTGGTCCAAATTATGACCAAAATGATTTTTCCAAATTTGCCCCCGAACCCCCCCCCCCCAAATCAGCCGTCTTTGCTCCGTGGGGTCTTCTAACATCCAAACGCATCAATATTCAGAAGATAAAGAAGATCCGTTGAGATTTAGTCTTTCGCCCTATCCGCGACTGGTCCAAATTATGACCAAAATGACTTTTCCAAATTTGCCGCCGAAACCCCCCCCAAATCAGCCGTCTTCGCTCCGTGGGGTTTCTAACATCCAAACGCATCAATATTCAGAAGATAAAGAAGTTCCGTTGAGATTTAGTCTTTCGCCCTATCCGCGACTGGTCCAAATTATGACCAAAATGATTTTTCCAAATTTGCCCCCGAAACCCCCCCCCCAAATCAGCCGTCTTCGCTCCGTGGGGTCTTCTAACATCCAAACGCATCAATATTCAGAAGATAAAGAAGATCCGTTGAGATTTAGTCTTTCGCCCTATCCGCGACTGGTCCAAATAATGACCAAAATGATTTTTCCAAATTTGCCCCCGAAACCCCCCCCCAAATCAGCCGTCTTTGCTCCGTGGGGTCTTCTAATATCCAAAGAAATCAATATTCAGAAGATAAAGAAGATCCGTTGAGATTTAGTCTTTCGCCCTATCCGCGACTGGTCCAAATTATGACCGAAATGATTTTTCCAAATTTGCCCCCGAAACCCCCCCCCCCAAATCAGCCGTCTTCGCTCCGTGGGGTCTTCTAACATCCAAACGCATCAATATTCAGAAGATAAAGAAGATCCGTTGAGATTTAGTCTTTCGCCCTATCCGCGACTGGTCCAAATTATGACCAAAATGATTTTTCCAAATTTGCCCCCGAAACCCCCCCCCCCCAAATCAGCCGTCTTCGCTCCGTGGGGTCTTCTAACATCCAAACGCATCAATATTCAGAAGATAAAGAAGATCCGTTGAGATTTAGTCTTTCGCCCTATCCGCGACTGGTCCAAATTATGACCAAAATGATTTTTCCAAATTTGCCCCCGAAACCCCCCCCCAAATCAGCCGTCTTCGCTCCGTGGGGTCTTCTAACATCCAAACGCATCAATATCTAGAAGATAAAGAAGATCCGTTGAGATTTAGTCTTTCGCCCTATCCGCGACTGGTCCAAATTATGACCAAAATGATTTTTCCAAATTTGCCCCCGAAACCCCCCCCAAATCAGCCGTCTTCACTCCGTGGGGTCTTCTAACATCCAAACGCATCAATATTCAGAAGATAAAGAAGATCCGTTGAGATTTAGTCTTTCGCCCTATCCGCGACTGGTCCAAATTATGACCAAAATGATTTTTCCAAATTTGCCCCCGAAACCCCCCCCAAATCAGCCGTCTTCGCTCCGTGGGGTCTTCTAACATCCAAACGCATCAATATTCAGAAGATAAAGAAGATCCGTTGAGATTTAGTCTTTCGCCCTATCCGCGACTGGTCCAAATTATGACCAAAATGATTTTTCCAAATTTGCCGCCGAAACCCCCCCCAAATCAGCCGTCTTCGCTCCGTGGGGTCTTTTAACATCCAAACGCATCAATATTCAGAAGATAAAGAAGATCCGTTGAGATTTAGTCTTTCGCCCTATCCGCGACTGGTCCAAATTATGACCAAAATGATTTTTCCAAATTTGCCCCCGAAACCCCCGCCAAATCAGCCGTCTTCGCTCCGTGGGGTCTTCTAACATCCAAACGCATCAATATTCAGAAGATAAAGAAGATCCGTTGAGATTTAGTCTTTCGCCCTATCCGCGACTGGTCCAAATTATGACCAAAATGACTTTTCCAAATTTGCCGCCGAAACCCCCCCCAAATCAGCCGTCTTCGCTCCGTGGGGTTTCTAACATCCAAACGCATCAATATTCAGAAGATAAAGAAGTTCCGTTGAGATTTAGTCTTTCGCCCTATCCGCGACTGGTCCAAATTATGACCAAAATGATTTTTCCAAATTTGCCCCCGAAACCCCCCCCCAAATCAGCCGTCTTCGCTCCGTGGGGTCTTCTAACATCCAAACGCATCAATATTCAGAAGATAAAGAAGATCCGTTGAGATTTAGTCTTTCGCCCTATCCGCGACTGGTCCAAATAATGACCAAAATGATTTTTCCAAATTTGCCCCCGAAACCCCCCCCCCAAATCAGCCGTCTTTGCTCCGTGGGGTCTTCTAATATCCAAAGAAATCAATATTCAGAAGATAAAGAAGATCCGTTGAGATTTAGTCTTTCGCCCTATCCGCGACTGGTCCAAATTATGACCGAAATGATTTTTCCAAATTTGCCCCCGAAACCCCCCCCCCCCAAATCAGCCGTCTTCGCTCCGTGGGGTCTTCTAACATCCAAACGCATCAATATTCAGAAGATAAAGAAGATCCGTTGAGATTTAGTCTTTCGCCCTATCCGCGACTGGTCCAAATTATGACCAAAATGATTTTTCCAAATTTGCCCCCGAAACCCCCCCCCCCAAATCAGCCGTCTTCGCTCCGTGGGGTCTTCTAACATCCAAACGCATCAATATTCAGAAGATAAAGAAGATCCGTTGAGATTTAGTCTTTCGCCCTATCCGCGACTGGTCCAAATTATGACCAAAATGATTTTTCCAAATTTGCCCCCGAAACCCCCCCCAAATCAGCCGTCTTCGCTCCGTGGGGTCTTCTAACATCCAAACGCATCAATATTCAGAAGATAAAGAAGATCCGTTGAGATTTAGTCTTTCGCCCTATCCGCGACTGGTCCAAATTATGACCAAAATGATTTTTCCAAATTTGCCGCCGAAACCCCCCCCAAATCAGCCGTCTTCGCTCCGTGGGGTCTTTTAACATCCAAACGCATCAATATTCAGAAGATAAAGAAGATCCGTTGAGATTTAGTCTTTCGCCCTATCCGCGACTGGTCCAAATTATGACCAAAATGATTTTTCCAAATTTGCCCCCGAAATCCCCGCCAAATCAGCCGTCTTCGCTCCGTGGGGTCTTCTAACATCCAAACGCATCAATATTCAGAAGATAAAGAAGATCCGTTGAGATTTAGTCTTTCGCCCTATCTGCGACTGGTCCAAATTATGACCAAAATGATTTTTCCAAATTTGCCCCCGAAACCCCCCCCCCAAATCAGCCGTCTTCGCTCCGTGGGGTCTTCTAACATCCAAACGCATCAATATTCAGAAGATAAAGAAGATCCGTTGAGATTTAGTCTTTCGCCCTATCCGCGACTGGTCCAAATAATGACCAAAATTTTTTTTCCAAATTTGACCCCGAAACCCCCCCCCCAATTCAGCCGTCTTCGCTCCGTGGGGTCTTCTAACATCCAAACGCATCAATATTCAGAAGATAAAGAAGATCCGTTCAGATTTAGTCTTTCGCCCTATCCGCGACTGGTCCAAATTATGACCAAAATGATTTTTCCAAATTTGCCCCCGAAACCCCCCCCAAATCAGCCGTCTTCGCTCCGTGGGGTCTTCTAACATCCAAACGCATCAATATTCAGAAGATAAAGAAGATCCGTTGAGATTTAGTCTTTCGCCCTATCCGCGACTGGTCCAAATTATGACCAAAATGATTTTTCCATATTTGCCCCCGAAACCCCCCCCAAATCAGCCGTCTTCGCTCCGTGGGGTCTTCTAACATCCAAACGCATCAATATTCAGAAGATAAAGAAGATCCGTTGAGATTTAGTCTTTCGCCCTATCCGCGACTGGTCCAAATTATGACCAAAATGATTTTTCCAAATTTGCCCCCGAAACCCCCCCCCAAATCAGCCGTCTTCACTCCGTGGGGTCTTCTAACATCCAAACGCATCAATATTCAGAAGATAAAGAAGATCCATTGAGATTTAGTCTTTCGCCCTATCCGCGACTGGTCCAAATTATGACCAAAATTATTTTTCCAAATTTGCCCCCGAAACCCCCCCCAAATCAGCCGTCTTCGCTCCGTGGGGTCTTCTAACATCCAAACGCATCAATATTCAGAAGATAAAGAAGATCCGTTGAGATTTAGTCTTTCGCCCTATCCGCGACTGGTCCAAATTATGACCAAAATGATTTTTCCAAATTTGCCGCCGAAACCCCCCCCAAATCAGCCGTCTTCGCTCCGTGGGGTCTTCTAACATCCAAACGCATCAATATTCAGAAGATAAAGAAGATCCGTTGAGATTTAGTCTTTCGCCCTATCCGCGACTGGTCCAATTTATGACCAAAATGATTTTTCCCAATTTGCCCCCGAAACCCCCCCCCCAAATCAGCCGTCTTCGCTCCGTGGGGTCTTTTAACATCCAAACGCATCAATATTCAGAAGATAAAGAAGATCCGTTGAGATTTAGTCTTTCGCCCTATCCGCGACTGGTCCAAATTATGACCAAAATGATATTTCCAAATTTGCCCCCGAAACCCCCCCCCAAATCAGCCGTCTTCGCTCCGTGGGGTCTTCTAACATCCAAACGCATCAATATTCAGAAGATAAAGAAGATCCGTTGAGATTTAGTCTTTCGCCCTATCCGCGACTGGTCCAAATTATGACCAAAATGATTTTTCCAAATTTGCCCCCGAAACCCCCCCCAAATCAGCCGTCTTCGCTCCGTGGGGTCTTCTAACATCCAAACGCATCAATATTCAGAAGATAAAGAAGATCCGTTGAGATTTAGTCTTTCGCCCTATCCGCGACTGGTCCAATTTATGACCAAAATGATTTTTCCAAATTTGCCCCCGAACCCCCCCCCAAAATCAGCCGTCTTCGCTCCGTGGGGTCTTCTAACATCCAAACGCATCAATATTAAGAAGATAAAGAAGATCCGTTGAGATTTAGTCTTTCGCCCTATTCGCGACTGGTCCAAATTATGACCAAAATGATTTTTCCAAATTTGCCCCCGAAACCCCCCCCAAATCAGCCGTCTTCGCTCCGTGGGGTCTTCTAACATCCAAACGCATCAATATTCAGAAGATAAAGAAGATCCGTTGAGATTTAGTCTTTCGCCCTATCCGCGACTGGTCCAAATTATGACCAAAATGATTTTTCCAAATTTGCCCCCGAAACCCCCCCCCCCAAATCAGCCGTCTTTGCTCCGTGGGGTCTTCTAACATCCAAACGCATCAATATTCAGAAGATAAAGAAGATCCGTTGAGATTTAGTCTTTCGCCCTATCCGCGACTGGTCCAATTTATGACCAAAATGATTTTTCCAAATTTGCCCCTGAACCCCCCCCCCAAAATCAGCCGTCTTCGCTCCGTGGGGTCTCCTAACATCCAAACGCATCAATATTAAGAAGATAAAGAAGATCCGTTGAGATTTAGTCTTTCGCCCTATTCGCGACTGGTCCAAATTATGACCAAAATGATTTTTCCAAATTTGCCCCCGAAACCCCCCCCCAAATCAGCCGTCTTCGCTCCGTGGGGTCTTCTAACATCCAAACGCATCAATATTCAGAAGATAAAGAAGATCCGTTGAGATTTAGTCTTTCGCCCTATCCGCGACTGGTCCAAATTATGACCAAAATGATTTTTCCAAATTTGCCCCCGAAACCCCCCCCCCAAATCAGCCGTCTTTGCTCCGTGGGGTCTTCTAACATCCAAACGCATCAATATTCAGAAGATAAAGAAGATCCGTTGAGATTTAGTCTTTCGCCCTATCCGCGACTGGTCCAAATTATGACCAAAATGATTTTTCCAAATTTGCCCCCGAAACCCCCCCCCAAATCAGCCGTTTTCGCTCCGTGGGGTCTTCTAACATCCAAACGCATCAATATTCAGAAGATAAAGAAGATCCGTTGAGATTTAGTCTTTCGCCCTATCCGCGACTGGTCCAAATTATGACCAAAATGATTTTTCCAAATTTGCCCCCGAAACCCCCCCCAAATCAGCCGTCTTCGCTCCGTTGGGGTCTTCTAACATCCAAACGCATCAATATTCAGAAGATAAAGAAGATCCGTTGAGATTTAGTCTTTCGCCCTATCCGCGACTGGTCCAAATTATGACCAAAATGATTTTTCCAAATTTGCCCCCGAAACCCCCCCCAAATCAGCCGTCTTCGCTCCGTGGGGTCTTCTAACATCCAAACGCATCAATATTCAGAAGATAAAGAAGATCCGTTGAGATTTAGTCTTTCGCCCTATCCGCGACTGGTCCAAATTATGACCAAAATGATTTTTCCAAATTTGCCCCCGAAACCCCCCCCAAATCAGCCGTCTTCGCTCCTTGGGGTCTTCTAACATCCAAACGCATCAATATTCAGAAGATAAAGAAGATCCGTTGAGATTTAGTCTTTCGCCCTATCCGCGACTGGTCCAAATTATGACCAAAATGATTTTTCCAAATTTGCCCCCGAAACCCCCCCCCAAATCAGCCGTCTTCGCTCCGTGGGGTCTTCTAACATCCAAACGCATCAATATTCAGAAGATAAAGAAGATCCGTTGAGATTTAGTCTTTCGCCCTATCCGCGACTGGTCCAAATTATGACCAAAATGATTTTTCCAAATTTGCCCCCGAAACCCCCCCCAAATCAGCCGTCTTCGCTCCGTGGGGTCTTCTAACATCCAAACGCAACAATATTCAGAAGATAAAGAAGATCCGTTGAGATTTAGTCTTTCGCCCTATCCGCGACTGGTCCAAATTATGACCAAAATGATTTTTCCAAATTTGTCCCCGAAACCCCCCCCAAATCAGCCGTCTTTGCTCCGTGGGGTCTTCTAACATCCAAACGCATGAATATTCAGAAGATAAAGAAGATCCGTTGAGATTTAGTCTTTCGCCCTATCCGCGACTGGTCCAAATTATGACCAAAATGATTTTTCCAAATTTGCCCCCGAACCCCCCCCAAAATCAGCCGTCTTCGCTCCGTGGGGTCTTCTAACATCCAAACGCATCAATATTCAGAAGATAAAGAAGATCCGTTGAGATTTAGTCTTTCGCCCTATCCGCGACTGGTCCAAATTATGACCAAAATGATTTTTCCAAATTTGCCCCCGAAACCCCCCCCCCCCCAAATCAGCCGTCTTTGCTCCTTGGGGTCTTCTAACATCCAAACGCATCAATATTCAGAAGATAAAGAAGATCCGTTGAGATTTAGTCTTTCGCCCTATCCGCGACTGGTCCAAATTATGACCAAAATGATTTTTCCAAATTTGCCCCCGAAACCCCCCCCAAATCAGCCGTCTTTGCTCCGTGGGGTCTTCTAACATCCAAACGCATCAATATTCAGAAGATAAAGAAGATCCGTTGAGATTTAGTCTTTCGCCCTATCCGCGACTGGTCCAAATTATGACCAAAATGATTTTTCCAAATTTGCCCCCGAAACCCCCCCCCAAATCAGCCGTCTTCGCTCCGTGGGGTCTTCTAACATCCAAACGCATCAATATTCAGAAGATAAAGAAGATCCGTTGAGATTAAGTCTTTCGTCCTATCCGCGACTGGTCCAAATTATGACCAAAATGATTTTTCCAAATTTGCCCCTGAAACCCCCCCCCCAAATCAGCCGTCTTCGCTCCGTGGGGTCTTCTAACATCCAAACGCATCAATATTCAGAAGATAAAGAAGATCCGTTGAGATTTAGTCTTTCGCCCTATCCGCGACTGGTCCAAATTATGACCAAAATGATTTTTCCAAATTTGCCCCCGAAACCCCCCCCCAAATCAGCCGTCTTCGCTCCGTGGGGTCTTCTAACATCCAAACGCATCAATATTCAGAAGATAAAGAAGATCCGTTGAGATTTAGTCTTTCGCCCTATCCGCGACTGGTCCAAATTATGACCAAAATGATTTTTCCAAATTTGCCCCCGAAACCCCCCCCAAATCAACCGTCTTCGCTCCGTGGGGTCTTCTAACATCCAAACGCATCAATATTCAGAAGATAAAGAAGATCCGTTGAGATTTAGTCTTTCGCCCTATCCGCGACTGGTCCAAATTATGACCAAAATGATTTTTCCAAATTTGCCCCCGAAACCCCCCCCCCAAATCAGCCGTCTTCGCTCAGTGGGGTCTTCTAACATCCAAACGCATCAATATTCAGAAGATAAAGAAGATCCGTTGAGATTTAGTCTTTCGCCCTATCCGCGACTGGTCCAAATTATGACCAAAATGATTTTTCCAAATTTGCCCCCGAAACCCCCCCCAAATCAGCCGTCTTCGCTCCGTGGGGTCTTCTAACATCCAAACGCATCAATATTCAGAAGATAAAGAAGATCCGTTGAGATTTAGTCTTTCGCCCTATCCGCGACTGGTCCAAATTATGACCAAAATGATTTTTCCAAGTTTGCCCCCGAAACCCCCCCCAAATCAGCCGTCTTCGCTCCGTGGGGTCTTCTAACATCCAAACGCATCAATATTCAGAAGATAAAGAAGATCCGTTGAGATTTAGTCTTTCGCCCTATCCGCGACTGGTCCAAATTATGACCAAAATGATTTTTCCAAATTTGCCCCTAAAACCTCCCCCAAATCAGCCGTCTTCGCTCCGTGGGGTCTTCTAACATCCAAACGCATCAATATTCAGAAGAAAAAGAAGATCCGTTGAGATTTAGTCTTTCGCCCTATCCGCGACTGGTCCAAATTATGACCAAAATGATTTTTCCAAATTTGCCCCTGAAACCCCCCCCCCCCAAATCAGCCGTCTTTGCTCCGTGGGGTCTTCTAATATCGAAACGCATCAATATTCAGAAGATAAAGAAGATCCGTTGAGATTTAGTCTTTCGCCCTATCCGCGACTGGTCCAAATTATGACCAAAATGATTTTTCCAAATTCGCCCCCGAAACCCCCCCAAATCAGCCGTCTTCGCTCCGTGGGGTCTTCTTACATCCAAACGCATCAATATTCAGAAGATAAAGAAGATCCGTTGAGATTTAGTCTTTCGCCCTATCCGCGACTGGTCCAAATTATGACCAAAATGATTTTTCCAAATTCGCCCCCGAAACCCCCCCCCCAAATCAGCCGTCTTTGCTCCGTGGGGTCTTCTAACATCCAAACGCATCAATATTCAGAAGATAAAGAAGATCCGTTGAGATTTAGTCTTTCGCCCTATCCGCGACTGGTCCAAATTATGACCAAAATGATTTTCCCAAATTTGCCCCCAAAACCCCCCCCCAAATCAGCCGTCTTCGCTCCGTGGGGTCTTCTAACATCCAAACGCATCAATATTCGGAAGATAAAGAAGATCCGTTGAGATTTAGTCTTTCGCCCTATCCGCGACTGGTCCAAATTATGACCAAAATGATTTTTCCAAATTTGCCCCCGAAACCCCCCCCCAAATCAGCCGTCTTCGCTCCGTGGGGTCTTCTAACATCCAAACGCATCAATATTCAGAAGATAAAGAAGATCCGTTGAGATTTAGTCTTTCGCCCTATCCGCGACTGGTCCAAATTATGACCAAAATGATTTTTCCAAATTTGCCCCCGAAACCCCCCCCCCCATATTCAGAAGATAAAGAAGATCCGTTGAGATTTAGTCTTTCGCCCTATCCACGACTGGTCCAAATTATGACCAAAATGATTTTTCCAAATTTGCCCCCGAAACTCCCCCCAAATCAGCCGTCTTCGCTCCGTGGGGTCTCCTAACATCCAAACGCATCAATATTCAGAAGATAAAGAAGATCCGTTGAGATTTAGTCTTTTGCCCTATCCGCGACTGGTCCAAATTATGACCAAAATGATTTTTCCAAATTTGCCCCCAAAACCTCCCCCAAATCAGCCGTCTTCGCTCCGTGGGGTCTTCTAACATCCAAACGCATCAATATTCAGAAGATAAAGAAGATCCGTTGAGATTTAGTCTTTCGCCCTATCCGCGACTGGTCCAAATTATGACCAAAATGATTTTTCCAAATTTGCCCCCGAAACCCCCCCAAATCAGCCGTCTTCGCTCCGTGGGGTCTTCTTACATCCAAACGCATCAATATTCAGAAGATAAAGAAGATCCTTTGAGATTTAGTCTTTCGCCCTATCCGCGACTGGTCCAAATTATGACCAAAATGATTTTTCCAAATTCGCCCCCGAAACCCCCCCCCCCAAATCAGCCGTCTTTGCTCCGTGGGGTCTTCTAACATCCAAACGCATCAATATTCAGAAGATAAAGAAGATCCGTTGAGATTTATTCTTTCGCCCTATCCGCGACTGGTCCAAATTATGACCAAAATGATTTTCCCAAATTTGCCCCCAAAACCCCCCCCCCAAATCAGCCGTCTTCACTCTGTGGGGTCTTCTAACATCCAAACGCATCAATATTCAGAAGATAAAGAAGATCCGTTGAGATTTAGTCTTTCGCCCTATCCGCGACTGGTCCAAATTATGACCAAAATGATTTTTCCAAATTTGCCCCCGAAACCCCCCCCAAATCAGCCGTCTTCGCTCCGTGGGGTCTTCTAACATCCAAACGCATCAATATTCAGAAGATAAAGAAGATCCGTTGAGATTTAGTCTTTTGCCCTATCCGCGACTGGTCCAAATTATGACCAAAATGATTTTTCCAAATTTGCCCCCGAAACCCCCCCCCAAATCAGCCGTCTTCGCTCCGTGGGGTCTTCTAACATCCAAACGCATCATTATTCAGAAGATAAAGAAGATCCGTTGAGATTTAGTCTTTCGCCCTATCCGCGACTGGTCCAAATTATGACCAAAATGATTTTTCCAAATTTGCCCCCGAAACCCCCCCCCCCAAATCAGCCGTCTTCGCTCCGTGGGGTCTTCTAACATCCAAACGCATCAATATTCAGAAGATAAAGAAGATCCGTTGAGATTTAGTCTTTCGCCCTATCCGCGACTGGTCCAAATTATGACCAAAATGATTTTTCCAAATTTGCCCCCGAAACCCCCCCCCCAAATCAGCCGTCTTTGCTCCGTGGGGTCTTCTAACATCCAAACGCACCAATATTCAGAAGATAAAGAAGATCCGTTGAGATTTAGTCTTTCGCCCTATCCGCGACTGGTCCAAATTATGACCAAAATGATTTTTCCAAATTTGCCCCCGAAACTCCCCCCAAATCAGCCGTCTTCGCTCCGTGGGGTCTTCTAACATCCAAACGCATCAATATTCAGAAGATAAAGAAGATCCGTTGAGATTTAGTCTTTCGCCCTATCCGCGACTGGTCCAAATTATGACCAAAATTATTTTTCCAAATTTGCCCCCGAAACCCCCCCCAAATCAGCCGTCTTCGCTCCGTGGGGTCTTCTAACATCCAAACGCATCATTATTCAGAAGATAAAGAAGATCCGTTGAGATTTAGTCTTTCGCCCTATCCGCGACTGGTCCAAATTATGACCAAAATGATTTTTCCAAATTTGCCCCCGAAACCCCCCCCCCAAATCAGCCGTCTTCGCTCCGTGGGGTCTTCTAACATCCAAACGCATCAATATTCAGAAGATAAAGAAGATCCGTTGAGATTTAGTCTTTCGCCCTATCCGCGACTGGTCCAAATTATGACCAAAATGATTTTTCCAAATTTGCCCCCGAAACTCCCCCCAAATCAGCCGTCTTCGCTCCATGGGGTCTTCTAACATCCAAACGCATCAATATTCAGAAGATAAAGAAGATCCGTTGAGATTTAGTCTTTCGCCCTATCCGCGACTGGTCCAAATTATGACCAAAATGATTTTTCCAAATTTGCCCCCGAAACCCCCCCCCCCAAATCAGCCGTCTTCGCTCCGTGGGGTCTTCTAACATCCAAACGCATCAATATTCAGAAGATAAAGAAGATCCGTTGAGATTTAGTCTTTCGCCCTATCCGCGACTGGTCCAAATTATGACCAAAATGATTTTTCCAAATTTGCCCCCGAAACCCCCCCCAAATCAGCCGTCTTCGCTCCGTGGGGTCTTCTAACATCCAAACGCATCAATATTCAGAAGATAAAGAAGATCCGTTGAGATTTAGTCTTTCGCCCTATCCGCGACTGGTCCAAATTATGACCAAAATGATTTTTCCAAATTTGCCGCCGAAACCCCCCCCAAATCAGCCGTCTTCGCTCCGTGGGGTCTTTTAACATCCAAACGCATCAATATTCAGAAGATAAAGAAGATCCGTTGAGATTTAGTCTTTCGCCCTATCCGCGACTGGTCCAAATTATGACCAAAATGATTTTTCCAAATTTGCCCCCGAAATCCCCGCCAAATCAGCCGTCTTCGCTCCGTGGGGTCTTCTAACATCCAAACGCATCAATATTCAGAAGATAAAGAAGATCCGTTGAGATTTAGTCTTTCGCCCTATCTGCGACTGGTCCAAATTATGACCAAAATGATTTTTCCAAATTTGCCCCCGAAACCCCCCCCCCAAATCAGCCGTCTTCGCTCCGTGGGGTCTTCTAACATCCAAACGCATCAATATTCAGAAGATAAAGAAGATCCGTTGAGATTTAGTCTTTCGCCCTATCCGCGACTGGTCCAAATAATGACCAAATTTTTTTTTCCAAATTTGACCCCGAAACCCCCCCCCCAATTCAGCCGTCTTCGCTCCGTGGGGTCTTCTAACATCCAAACGCATCAATATTCAGAAGATAAAGAAGATCCGTTCAGATTTAGTCTTTCGCCCTATCCGCGACTGGTCCAAATTATGACCAAAATGATTTTTCCAAATTTGCCCCCGAAACCCCCCCCAAATCAGCCGTCTTCGCTCCGTGGGGTCTTCTAACATCCAAACGCATCAATATTCAGAAGATAAAGAAGATCCGTTGAGATTTAGTCTTTCGCCCTATCCGCGACTGGTCCAAATTATGACCAAAATGATTTTTCCATATTTGCCCCCGAAACCCCCCCCAAATCAGCCGTCTTCGCTCCGTGGGGTCTTCTAACATCCAAACGCATCAATATTCAGAAGATAAAGAAGATCCGTTGAGATTTAGTCTTTCGCCCTATCCGCGACTGGTCCAAATTATGACCAAAATGATTTTTCCAAATTTGCCCCCGAAACCCCCCCCCAAATCAGCCGTCTTCACTCCGTGGGGTCTTCTAACATCCAAACGCATCAATATTCAGAAGATAAAGAAGATCCATTGAGATTTAGTCTTTCGCCCTATCCGCGACTGGTCCAAATTATGACCAAAATTATTTTTCCAAATTTGCCCCCGAAACCCCCCCCAAATCAGCCGTCTTCGCTCCGTGGGGTCTTCTAACATCCAAACGCATCAATATTCAGAAGATAAAGAAGATCCGTTGAGATTTAGTCTTTCGCCCTATCCGCGACTGGTCCAAATTATGACCAAAATGATTTTTCCAAATTTGCCGCCGAAACCCCCCCCAAATCAGCCGTCTTCGCTCCGTGGGGTCTTCTAACATCCAAACGCATCAATATTCAGAAGATAAAGAAGATCCGTTGAGATTTAGTCTTTCGCCCTATCCGCGACTGGTCCAATTTATGACCAAAATGATTTTTCCCAATTTGCCCCCGAAACCCCCCCCCCAAATCAGCCGTCTTCGCTCCGTGGGGTCTTTTAACATCCAAACGCATCAATATTCAGAAGATAAAGAAGATCCGTTGAGATTTAGTCTTTCGCCCTATCCGCGACTGGTCCAAATTATGACCAAAATGATATTTCCAAATTTGCCCCCGAAACCCCCCCCCAAATCAGCCGTCTTCGCTCCGTGGGGTCTTCTAACATCCAAACGCATCAATATTCAGAAGATAAAGAAGATCCGTTGAGATTTAGTCTTTCGCCCTATCCGCGACTGGTCCAAATTATGACCAAAATGATTTTTCCAAATTTGCCCCCGAAACCCCCCCCAAATCAGCCGTCTTCGCTCCGTGGGGTCTTCTAACATCCAAACGCATCAATATTCAGAAGATAAAGAAGATCCGTTGAGATTTAGTCTTTCGCCCTATCCGCGACTGGTCCAATTTATGACCAAAATGATTTTTCCAAATTTGCCCCCGAACCCCCCCCCAAAATCAGCCGTCTTCGCTCCGTGGGGTCTTCTAACATCCAAACGCATCAATATTAAGAAGATAAAGAAGATCCGTTGAGATTTAGTCTTTCGCCCTATTCGCGACTGGTCCAAATTATGACCAAAATGATTTTTCCAAATTTGCCCCCGAAACCCCCCCCAAATCAGCCGTCTTCGCTCCGTGGGGTCTTCTAACATCCAAACGCATCAATATTCAGAAGATAAAGAAGATCCGTTGAGATTTAGTCTTTCGCCCTATCCGCGACTGGTCCAAATTATGACCAAAATGATTTTTCCAAATTTGCCCCCGAAACCCCCCCCCCCAAATCAGCCGTCTTTGCTCCGTGGGGTCTTCTAACATCCAAACGCATCAATATTCAGAAGATAAAGAAGATCCGTTGAGATTTAGTCTTTCGCCCTATCCGCGACTGGTCCAATTTATGACCAAAATGATTTTTCCAAATTTGCCCCTGAACCCCCCCCCCAAAATCAGCCGTCTTCGCTCCGTGGGGTCTCCTAACATCCAAACGCATCAATATTAAGAAGATAAAGAAGATCCGTTGAGATTTAGTCTTTCGCCCTATTCGCGACTGGTCCAAATTATGACCAAAATGATTTTTCCAAATTTGCCCCCGAAACCCCCCCCCAAATCAGCCGTCTTCGCTCCGTGGGGTCTTCTAACATCCAAACGCATCAATATTCAGAAGATAAAGAAGATCCGTTGAGATTTAGTCTTTCGCCCTATCCGCGACTGGTCCAAATTATGACCAAAATGATTTTTCCAAATTTGCCCCCGAAACCCCCCCCCCAAATCAGCCGTCTTTGCTCCGTGGGGTCTTCTAACATCCAAACGCATCAATATTCAGAAGATAAAGAAGATCCGTTGAGATTTAGTCTTTCGCCCTATCCGCGACTGGTCCAAATTATGACCAAAATGATTTTTCCAAATTTGCCCCCGAAACCCCCCCCCAAATCAGCCGTTTTCGCTCCGTGGGGTCTTCTAACATCCAAACGCATCAATATTCAGAAGATAAAGAAGATCCGTTGAGATTTAGTCTTTCGCCCTATCCGCGACTGGTCCAAATTATGACCAAAATGATTTTTCCAAATTTGCCCCCGAAACCCCCCCCAAATCAGCCGTCTTCGCTCCGTTGGGGTCTTCTAACATCCAAACGCATCAATATTCAGAAGATAAAGAAGATCCGTTGAGATTTAGTCTTTCGCCCTATCCGCGACTGGTCCAAATTATGACCAAAATGATTTTTCCAAATTTGCCCCCGAAACCCCCCCCAAATCAGCCGTCTTCGCTCCGTGGGGTCTTCTAACATCCAAACGCATCAATATTCAGAAGATAAAGAAGATCCGTTGAGATTTAGTCTTTCGCCCTATCCGCGACTGGTCCAAATTATGACCAAAATGATTTTTCCAAATTTGCCCCCGAAACCCCCCCCAAATCAGCCGTCTTCGCTCCTTGGGGTCTTCTAACATCCAAACGCATCAATATTCAGAAGATAAAGAAGATCCGTTGAGATTTAGTCTTTCGCCCTATCCGCGACTGGTCCAAATTATGACCAAAATGATTTTTCCAAATTTGCCCCCGAAACCCCCCCCCAAATCAGCCGTCTTCGCTCCGTGGGGTCTTCTAACATCCAAACGCATCAATATTCAGAAGATAAAGAAGATCCGTTGAGATTTAGTCTTTCGCCCTATCCGCGACTGGTCCAAATTATGACCAAAATGATTTTTCCAAATTTGCCCCCGAAACCCCCCCCAAATCAGCCGTCTTCGCTCCGTGGGGTCTTCTAACATCCAAACGCAACAATATTCAGAAGATAAAGAAGATCCGTTGAGATTTAGTCTTTCGCCCTATCCGCGACTGGTCCAAATTATGACCAAAATGATTTTTCCAAATTTGTCCCCGAAACCCCCCCCAAATCAGCCGTCTTTGCTCCGTGGGGTCTTCTAACATCCAAACGCATGAATATTCAGAAGATAAAGAAGATCCGTTGAGATTTAGTCTTTCGCCCTATCCGCGACTGGTCCAAATTATGACCAAAATGATTTTTCCAAATTTGCCCCCGAACCCCCCCCAAAATCAGCCGTCTTCGCTCCGTGGGGTCTTCTAACATCCAAACGCATCAATATTCAGAAGATAAAGAAGATCCGTTGAGATTTAGTCTTTCGCCCTATCCGCGACTGGTCCAAATTATGACCAAAATGATTTTTCCAAATTTGCCCCCGAAACCCCCCCCCCCAAATCAGCCGTCTTTGCTCCTTGGGGTCTTCTAACATCCAAACGCATCAATATTCAGAAGATAAAGAAGATCCGTTGAGATTTAGTCTTTCGCCCTATCCGCGACTGGTCCAAATTATGACCAAAATGATTTTTCCAAATTTGCCCCCGAAACCCCCCCCAAATCAGCCGTCTTTGCTCCGTGGGGTCTTCTAACATCCAAACGCATCAATATTCAGAAGATAAAGAAGATCCGTTGAGATTTAGTCTTTCGCCCTATCCGCGACTGGTCCAAATTATGACCAAAATGATTTTTCCAAATTTGCCCCCGAAACCCCCCCCCAAATCAGCCGTCTTCGCTCCGTGGGGTCTTCTAACATCCAAACGCATCAATATTCAGAAGATAAAGAAGATCCGTTGAGATTAAGTCTTTCGTCCTATCCGCGACTGGTCCAAATTATGACCAAAATGATTTTTCCAAATTTGCCCCTGAAACCCCCCCCCCAAATCAGCCGTCTTCGCTCCGTGGGGTCTTCTAACATCCAAACGCATCAATATTCAGAAGATAAAGAAGATCCGTTGAGATTTAGTCTTTCGCCCTATCCGCGACTGGTCCAAATTATGACCAAAATGATTTTTCCAAATTTGCCCCCGAAACCCCCCCCCAAATCAGCCGTCTTCGCTCCGTGGGGTCTTCTAACATCCAAACGCATCAATATTCAGAAGATAAAGAAGATCCGTTGAGATTTAGTCTTTCGCCCTATCCGCGACTGGTCCAAATTATGACCAAAATGATTTTTCCAAATTTGCCCCCGAAACCCCCCCCAAATCAACCGTCTTCGCTCCGTGGGGTCTTCTAACATCCAAACGCATCAATATTCAGAAGATAAAGAAGATCCGTTGAGATTTAGTCTTTCGCCCTATCCGCGACTGGTCCAAATTATGACCAAAATGATTTTTCCAAATTTGCCCCCGAAACCCCCCCCCCAAATCAGCCGTCTTCGCTCAGTGGGGTCTTCTAACATCCAAACGCATCAATATTCAGAAGATAAAGAAGATCCGTTGAGATTTAGTCTTTCGCCCTATCCGCGACTGGTCCAAATTATGACCAAAATGATTTTTCCAAATTTGCCCCCGAAACCCCCCCCAAATCAGCCGTCTTCGCTCCGTGGGGTCTTCTAACATCCAAACGCATCAATATTCAGAAGATAAAGAAGATCCGTTGAGATTTAGTCTTTCGCCCTATCCGCGACTGGTCCAAATTATGACCAAAATGATTTTTCCAAGTTTGCCCCCGAAACCCCCCCCAAATCAGCCGTCTTCGCTCCGTGGGGTCTTCTAACATCCAAACGCATCAATATTCAGAAGATAAAGAAGATCCGTTGAGATTTAGTCTTTCGCCCTATCCGCGACTGGTCCAAATTATGACCAAAATGATTTTTCCAAATTTGCCCCTAAAACCTCCCCCAAATCAGCCGTCTTCGCTCCGTGGGGTCTTCTAACATCCAAACGCATCAATATTCAGAAGAAAAAGAAGATCCGTTGAGATTTAGTCTTTCGCCCTATCCGCGACTGGTCCAAATTATGACCAAAATGATTTTTCCAAATTTGCCCCTGAAACCCCCCCCCCCAAATCAGCCGTCTTTGCTCCGTGGGGTCTTCTAATATCGAAACGCATCAATATTCAGAAGATAAAGAAGATCCGTTGAGATTTAGTCTTTCGCCCTATCCGCGACTGGTCCAAATTATGACCAAAATGATTTTTCCAAATTCGCCCCCGAAACCCCCCCAAATCAGCCGTCTTCGCTCCGTGGGGTCTTCTTACATCCAAACGCATCAATATTCAGAAGATAAAGAAGATCCGTTGAGATTTAGTCTTTCGCCCTATCCGCGACTGGTCCAAATTATGACCAAAATGATTTTTCCAAATTCGCCCCCGAAACCCCCCCCCCAAATCAGCCGTCTTTGCTCCGTGGGGTCTTCTAACATCCAAACGCATCAATATTCAGAAGATAAAGAAGATCCGTTGAGATTTAGTCTTTCGCCCTATCCGCGACTGGTCCAAATTATGACCAAAATGATTTTCCCAAATTTGCCCCCAAAACCCCCCCCCAAATCAGCCGTCTTCGCTCCGTGGGGTCTTCTAACATCCAAACGCATCAATATTCGGAAGATAAAGAAGATCCGTTGAGATTTAGTCTTTCGCCCTATCCGCGACTGGTCCAAATTATGACCAAAATGATTTTTCCAAATTTGCCCCCGAAACCCCCCCCCAAATCAGCCGTCTTCGCTCCGTGGGGTCTTCTAACATCCAAACGCATCAATATTCAGAAGATAAAGAAGATCCGTTGAGATTTAGTCTTTCGCCCTATCCGCGACTGGTCCAAATTATGACCAAAATGATTTTTCCAAATTTGCCCCCGAAACCCCCCCCCCCATATTCAGAAGATAAAGAAGATCCGTTGAGATTTAGTCTTTCGCCCTATCCACGACTGGTCCAAATTATGACCAAAATGATTTTTCCAAATTTGCCCCCGAAACTCCCCCCAAATCAGCCGTCTTCGCTCCGTGGGGTCTTCTAACATCCAAACGCATCAATATTCAGAAGATAAAGAAGATCCGTTGAGATTTAGTCTTTTGCCCTATCCGCGACTGGTCCAAATTATGACCAAAATGATTTTTCCAAATTTGCCCCCAAAACCTCCCCCAAATCAGCCGTCTTCGCTCCGTGGGGTCTTCTAACATCCAAACGCATCAATATTCAGAAGATAAAGAAGATCCGTTGAGATTTAGTCTTTCGCCCTATCCGCGACTGGTCCAAATTATGACCAAAATGATTTTTCCAAATTTGCCCCCGAAACCCCCCCAAATCAGCCGTCTTCGCTCCGTGGGGTCTTCTTACATCCAAACGCATCAATATTCAGAAGATAAAGAAGATCCTTTGAGATTTAGTCTTTCGCCCTATCCGCGACTGGTCCAAATTATGACCAAAATGATTTTTCCAAATTCGCCCCCGAAACCCCCCCCCCCAAATCAGCCGTCTTTGCTCCGTGGGGTCTTCTAACATCCAAACGCATCAATATTCAGAAGATAAAGAAGATCCGTTGAGATTTATTCTTTCGCCCTATCCGCGACTGGTCCAAATTATGACCAAAATGATTTTCCCAAATTTGCCCCCAAAACCCCCCCCCCAAATCAGCCGTCTTCACTCTGTGGGGTCTTCTAACATCCAAACGCATCAATATTCAGAAGATAAAGAAGATCCGTTGAGATTTAGTCTTTCGCCCTATCCGCGACTGGTCCAAATTATGACCAAAATGATTTTTCCAAATTTGCCCCCGAAACCCCCCCCAAATCAGCCGTCTTCGCTCCGTGGGGTCTTCTAACATCCAAACGCATCAATATTCAGAAGATAAAGAAGATCCGTTGAGATTTAGTCTTTTGCCCTATCCGCGACTGGTCCAAATTATGACCAAAATGATTTTTCCAAATTTGCCCCCGAAACCCCCCCCCAAATCAGCCGTCTTCGCTCCGTGGGGTCTTCTAACATCCAAACGCATCATTATTCAGAAGATAAAGAAGATCCGTTGAGATTTAGTCTTTCGCCCTATCCGCGACTGGTCCAAATTATGACCAAAATGATTTTTCCAAATTTGCCCCCGAAACCCCCCCCCCCAAATCAGCCGTCTTCGCTCCGTGGGGTCTTCTAACATCCAAACGCATCAATATTCAGAAGATAAAGAAGATCCGTTGAGATTTAGTCTTTCGCCCTATCCGCGACTGGTCCAAATTATGACCAAAATGATTTTTCCAAATTTGCCCCCGAAACCCCCCCCCCAAATCAGCCGTCTTTGCTCCGTGGGGTCTTCTAACATCCAAACGCACCAATATTCAGAAGATAAAGAAGATCCGTTGAGATTTAGTCTTTCGCCCTATCCGCGACTGGTCCAAATTATGACCAAAATGATTTTTCCAAATTTGCCCCCGAAACTCCCCCCAAATCAGCCGTCTTCGCTCCGTGGGGTCTTCTAACATCCAAACGCATCAATATTCAGAAGATAAAGAAGATCCGTTGAGATTTAGTCTTTCGCCCTATCCGCGACTGGTCCAAATTATGACCAAAATTATTTTTCCAAATTTGCCCCCGAAACCCCCCCCAAATCAGCCGTCTTCGCTCCGTGGGGTCTTCTAACATCCAAACGCATCATTATTCAGAAGATAAAGAAGATCCGTTGAGATTTAGTCTTTCGCCCTATCCGCGACTGGTCCAAATTATGACCAAAATGATTTTTCCAAATTTGCCCCCGAAACCCCCCCCCAAATCAGCCGTCTTCGCTCCGTGGGGTCTTCTAACATCCAAACGCATCAATATTCAGAAGATAAAGAAGATCCGTTGAGATTTAGTCTTTCGCCCTATCCGCGACTGGTCCAAATTATGACCAAAATGATTTTTCCAAATTTGCCCCCGAAACTCCCCCCAAATCAGCCGTCTTCGCTCCATGGGGTCTTCTAACATCCAAACGCATCAATATTCAGAAGATAAAGAAGATCCGTTGAGATTTAGTCTTTCGCCCTATCCGCGACTGGTCCAAATTATGACCAAAATGATTTTTCCAAATTTGCCCCCGAAACCCCCCCCAAATCAGCCGTCTTCGCTCCGTGGGGTCTTCTAACATCCAAACGCATCAATATTCAGAAGATAAAGAAGATCCGTTGAGATTTAGTCTTTTGCCCTATCCGCGACTGGTCCAAATTATGACCAAAATGATTTTTCCAAATTTGCCCCCGAAACCCCCCCCCAAATCAGCCGTCTTCGCTCCGTGGGGTCTTCTAACATCCAAACGCATCATTATTCAGAAGATAAAGAAGATCCGTTGAGATTTAGTCTTTCGCCCTATCCGCGACTGGTCCAAATTATGACCAAAATGATTTTTCCAAATTTGCCCCCGAAACCCCCCCCCCCAAATCAGCCGTCTTCGCTCCGTGGGGTCTTCTAACATCCAAACGCATCAATATTCAGAAGATAAAGAAGATCCGTTGAGATTTAGTCTTTCGCCCTATCCGCGACTGGTCCAAATTATGACCAAAATGATTTTTCCAAATTTGCCCCCGAAACCCCCCCCCCCAAATCAGCCGTCTTTGCTCCGTGGGGTCTTCTAACATCCAAACGCACCAATATTCAGAAGATAAAGAAGATCCGTTGAGATTTAGTCTTTCGCCCTATCCGCGACTGGTCCAAATTATGACCAAAATGATTTTTCCAAATTTGCCCCCGAAACTCCCCCCAAATCAGCCGTCTTCGCTCCGTGGGGTCTTCTAACATCCAAACGCATCAATATTCAGAAGATAAAGAAGATCCGTTGAGATTTAGTCTTTCGCCCTATCCGCGACTGGTCCAAATTATGACCAAAATTATTTTTCCAAATTTGCCCCCGAAACCCCCCCCAAATCAGCCGTCTTCGCTCCGTGGGGTCTTCTAACATCCAAACGCATCATTATTCAGAAGATAAAGAAGATCCGTTGAGATTTAGTCTTTCGCCCTATCCGCGACTGGTCCAAATTATGACCAAAATGATTTTTCCAAATTTGCCCCCGAAACCCCCCCCCAAATCAGCCGTCTTCGCTCCGTGGGGTCTTCTAACATCCAAACGCATCAATATTCAGAAGATAAAGAAGATCCGTTGAGATTTAGTCTTTCGCCCTATCCGCGACTGGTCCAAATTATGACCAAAATGATTTTTCCAAATTTGCCCCCGAAACTCCCCCCAAATCAGCCGTCTTCGCTCCATGGGGTCTTCTAACATCCAAACGCATCAATATTCAGAAGATAAAGAAGATCCGTTGAGATTTAGTCTTTCGCCCTATCCGCGACTGGTCCAAATTATGACCAAAATGATTTTTCCAAATTCGCCCCCGAAACCCCCCCCCAAATCAGCCGTCTTTGCTCCGTGGGGTCTTCTAACATCCAAACGCATCAATATTCAGAAGATAAAGAAGATCCGTTGAGATTTAGTCTTTCGCCCTATCCGCGACTGGTCCAAATTATGACCAAAATGATTTTTCCAAATTTGCCCCCGAAACTCCCCCCAAATCAGCCGTCTTCGCTCCGTGGGGTCTTCTAACATCCAAACGCATCAATATTCAGAAGATAAAGAAGATCCGTTGAGATTTAGTCTTTCGCCCTATCCGCGACTGGTCCAAATTATGACCAAAATGATTTTTCCAAATTTGCCCCCGAAACCCCCCCCCAAATCAGCCGTCTTCGCTCCGTGGGGTCTTCTAACATCCAAACGCATCAATATTCAGAAGATAAAGAAGATCCGTTGAGATTTAGTCTTTCGCCCTATCCGCGACTGGTCCAAATTATGACCAAAATGATTTTTCCAAATTTGCCCCCGAAACCCCCCCCCCAAAATCAGCCGTCTTTGCTCCGTGGGGTCTTCTAACATCCAAACGCATCAATATTCAGAAGATAAAGAAGATCCGTTGAGATTTAGTCTTTCGCCCTATCCGCGACTGGTCCAAATTATGACCAAAATGATTTTTCCAAATTTGCCCCCGAAACTCCCCCCAAATCAGCCGTCTTCGCTCCGTGGGGTCTTCTAACATCCAAACGCATCAATATTCAGAAGATAAAGAAGATCCGTTGAGATTTAGTCTTTTGCCCTATCCGCGACTGGTCCAAATTATGACCAAAATGATTTTTCCAAATTTGCCCCCAAAACCTCCCCCAAATCAGCCGTCTTCGCTCCGTGGGGTCTTCTAACATCCAAACGCATCAATATTCAGAAGATAAAGAAGATCCGTTGAGATTTAGTCTTTCGCCCTATCCGCGACTGGTCCAAATTATGACCAAAATGATTTTTCCAAATTTGCCCCCGAAACCCCCCCCCCAAATCAGCCGTCTTTGCTCCGTGGGGTCTTCTAATATCCAAACGAATCAATATTCAGAAGATAAAGAAGATCCGTTGAGATTTAGTCTTTCGCCCTATCCGCGACTGGTCCAAATTATGACCAAAATGATTTTTCCAAATTTGCCCCCGAAACCCCCCCAAATCAGCCGTCTTCGCTCCGTGGGGTCTTCTTACATCCAAACGCATCAATATTCAGAAGATAAAGAAGATCCTTTGAGATTTAGTCTTTCGCCCTATCCGCGACTGGTCCAAATTATGACCAAAATGATTTTTCCAAATTCGCCCCCGAAACCCCCCCCCAAATCAGCCGTCTTTGCTCCGTGGGGTCTTCTAACATCCAAACGCATCAATATTCAGAAGATAAAGAAGATCCGTTGAGATTTAGTCTTTCGCCCTATCCGCGACTGGTCCAAATTATGACCAAAATGATTTTCCCAAATTTGCCCCCAAAACCCCCCCCAAATCAGCAGTCTTCGCTCCGTGGGGTCTTCTAACATCCAAACGCATCAATATTCAGAAGATAAAGAAGATCCGTTGAGATTTAGTCTTTCGCCCTATCCGCGACTGGTCCAAATTATGACCAAAATGATTTTTCCAAATTTGCCCCCGAAACCCCCCCCCCAAATCAGCCGTCTTCACTCCGTGGGGTCTTCTAACATCCAAACGCATCAATATTCAGAAGATAAAGAAGATCCGTTGAGATTTAGTCTTTCGCCCTATCCGCGACTGGTCCAAATTATGACCAAAATGATTTTTCCAAATTTGCCCCCGAAACCCCCCCCAAATCAGCCGTCTTCACTCCGTGGGGTCTTCTAACATCCAAACGCATCAATATTCAGAAGATAAAGAAGATCCGTTGAGATTTAGTCTTTCGCCCTATCCGCGACTGGTCCAAATTATGACCAAAATGATTTTTCCAAATTTGCCCCCGAAACCCCCCCCAAATCAGCCGTCTTCGCTCCGTGGGGTCTTCTAACATCCAAACGCATCAATATTCAGAAGATAAAGAAGATCCGTTGAGATTTAGTCTTTCGCCCTATCCGCGACTGGTCCAAATTATGACCAAAATGATTTTTCCAAATTTGCCCCCAAAACCTCCCCCAAATCAGCCGTCTTTGCTCCGTGGGGTCTTCTAACATCCAAACGCATCAATATTCAGAAGATAAAGAAGATCCGTTGAGATTTAGTCTTTCGCCCTATCCGCGACTGGTCCAAATTATGACCGAAATGATTTTTCCAAATTTGCCCCCGAAACCCCCCCCCCCAAATCAGCCGTCTTTGCTCCGTGGGGTCTTCTAATATCCAAACGCATCAATATTCAGAAGATAAAGAAGATCCGTTGAGATTTAGTCTTTCGCCCTATCCGCGACTGGTCCAAATTATGACCAAAATGATTTTTCCAAATTTGCCCCCGAAACCCCCCCAAATCAGCCGTCTTCGCTCCGTGGGGTCTTCTTACATCCAAACGCATCAATATTCAGAAGATAAAGAAGATCCGTTGAGATTTAGTCTTTCGCCCTATCCGCGACTGGTCCAAATTATGACCAAAATGATTTTTCCAAATTCGCCCCCGAAACCCCCCCCCCAAATCAGCCGTCTTTGCTCCGTGGGGTCTTCTAACATCCAAACGCATCAATATTCAGAAGATAAAGAAGATCCGTTGAGATTTAGTCTTTCGCCCTATCCGCGACTGGTCCAAATTATGACCGAAATGATTTTTCCTAATTTGCCCCCGAAACCCCCCCCCCCAAATCAGCCGTCTTTGCTCCGTGGGGTCTTCTAATATCCAAACGCATCAATATTCAGAAGATAAAGAAGATCCGTTGAGATTTAGTCTTTCGCCCTATCCGCGACTGGTCCAAATTATGACCAAAATGATTTTTCCAAATTTGCCCCCGAAACCCCCCCAAATCAGCCGTCTTCGCTCCGTGGGGTCTTCTTACATCCAAACGCATCAATATTCAGAAGATAAAGAAGATCCGTTGAGATTTAGTCTTTCGCCCTATCCGCGACTGGTCCAAATTATGACCAAAATGATTTTTCCAAATTCGCCCCCGAAACCCCCCCCCAAATCAGCCGTCTTTGCTCCATGGGGTCTTCTAACATCCAAACGCATCAATATTCAGAAGATAAAGAAGATCCGTTGAGATTTAGTCTTTCGCCCTATCCGCGACTGGTCCAAATTATGACCAAAATGATTTTCCCAAATTTGCCCCCAAAACCCCCCCCAAATCAGCCGTCTTCGCTCCGTGGGGTCTTCTAACATCCAAACGCATCAATATTCAGAAGATAAAGAAGATCCGTTGAGATTTAGTCTTTCGCCCTATCCGCGACTGGTCCAAATTATGACCAAAATGATTTTTCCAAATTTGCCCCCGAAACCCCCCCCCCCAAATCAGCCGTCTTCACTCCGTGGGGTCTTCTCACATCCAAACGCATCAATATTCAGAAGATAAAGAAGATCCGTTGAGATTTAGTCTTTCGCCCTATCCGCGACTGGTCCAAATTATGACCAAAATGATTTTTCCAAATTCGCCCCCGAAACCCCCCCCCCCAAATCAGCCGTCTTTGCTCCGTGGGGTCTTCTAACATCCAAACGCATCAATATTCAGAAGATAAAGAAGATCCGTTGAGATTTAGTCTTTCGCCCTATCCGCGACTGGTCCAAATTATGACCGAAATGATTTTTCCTAATTTGCCCCCGAAACCCCCCCCCCCAAATCAGCCGTCTTTGCTCCGTGGGGTCTTCTAATATCCAAACGCATCAATATTCAGAAGATAAAGAAGATCCGTTGAGATTTAGTCTTTCGCCCTATCCGCGACTGGTCCAAATTATGACCAAAATGATTTTTCCAAATTTGCCCCCGAAACCCCCCCAAATCAGCCGTCTTCGCTCCGTGGGGTCTTCTTACATCCAAACGCATCAATATTCAGAAGATAAAGAAGATCCGTTGAGATTTAGTCTTTCGCCCTATCCGCGACTGGTCCAAATTATGACCAAAATGATTTTTCCAAATTCGCCCCCGAAACCCCCCCCCCAAATCAGCCGTCTTTGCTCCATGGGGTCTTCTAACATCCAAACGCATCAATATTCAGAAGATAAAGAAGATCCGTTGAGATTTAGTCTTTCGCCCTATCCGCGACTGGTCCAAATTATGACCAAAATGATTTTCCCAAATTTGCCCCCAAAACCCCCCCCAAATCAGCCGTCTTCGCTCCGTGGGGTCTTCTAACATCCAAACGCATCAATATTCAGAAGATAAAGAAGATCCGTTGAGATTTAGTCTTTCGCCCTATCCGCGACTGGTCCAAATTATGACCAAAATGATTTTTCCAAATTTGCCCCCGAAACCCCCCCCCCCAAATCAGCCGTCTTCACTCCGTGGGGTCTTCTCACATCCAAACGCATCAATATTCAGAAGATAAAGAAGATCCGTTGAGATTTAGTCTTTCGCCCTATCCGCGACTGGTCCAAATTATGACCAAAATGATTTTTCCAAATTTGCCCCCGAAACCCCCCCCCCCAAATCAGCCGTCTTCGCTCCGTGGGGTCTTCTAACATCCAAACGAATCAATATTCAGAAGATAAAGAAGATCCGTTGAGATTTAGTCTTTCGCCCTATCCGCGACTGGTCCAAATTATGACCAAAATGATTTTTCCAAATTTGCCCCCGAAACCCCCCCCCCAAATCAGCCGTCTTCACTCCGTGGGGTCTTCTAACATCCAAACGCATCAATATTCAGAAGATAAAGAAGATCCGTTGAGATTTAGTCTTTCGCCCTATCCGCGACTGGTCCAAATTATGACCAAAATGATTTTTCCAAATTTGCCCCCGAAACCCCCCCCAAATCAGCCGTCTTCGCTCCGTGGGGTCTTCTAACATCCAAACGCATCAATATTCAGAAGATAAAGAAGATCCGTTGAGATTTAGTCTTTCGCCCTATCCGCGACTGGTCCAAATTATGACCGAAATGATTTTTCCAAATTTGCCCCCGAAACCCCCCCCCCAAATCAGCCGTCTTTGCTCCGTGGGGTCTTCTAATATCCAAACGCATCAATATTCAGAAGATAAAGAAGATCCGTTGAGATTTAGTCTTTCGCCCTATCCGCGACTGGTCCAAATTATGACCAAAATGATTTTTCCAAATTTGCCCCCGAAACCCCCCCAAATCAGCCGTCTTCGCTCCGTGGGGTCTTCTTACATCCAAACGCATCAATATTCAGAAGATAAAGAAGATCCGTTGAGATTTAGTCTTTCGCCCTATCCGCGACTGGTCCAAATTATGACCAAAATGATTTTTCCAAATTTGCCCCCGAAACCCCCCCCCCAAATCAGCCGTCTTCACTCTGTGGGGTCTTCTAACATCCAAACGCATCAATATTCAGAAGATAAAGAAGATCCGTTGAGATTTAGTCTTTCGCCCTATCCGCGACTGGTCCAAATTATGACCAAAATGATTTTTCCAAATTTGCCCCCGAAACCCCCCCCAAATCAGCCGTCTTCGCTCCGTGGGGTCTTCTAACATCCAAACGCATCAATATTCAGAAGATAAAGAAGATCCGTTGAGATTAAGTCTTTCGCCCTATCCGCGACTGGTCCAAATTATGACCAAAATGATTTTTCCAAATTTGCCCCCGAAACCCCCCCCCCAAATCAGCCGTCTTCACTCCGTGGGGTCTTCTAACATCCAAACGCATCAATATTCAGAAGATAAAGAAGATCCGTTGAGATTTAGTCTTTCGCCCTATCCGCGACTGGTCCAAATTATGACCAAAATGATTTTTCCAAATTTGCCCCCGAAACCCCCCCCCCAAATCAGCCGTCTTCGCTCCGTGGGGTCTTCTAACATCCAAACGCATCAATATTCAGAAGATAAAGAAGATCCGTTGAGATTTAGTCTTTCGCCCTATCCGCGACTGGTCCAAATTATGACCAAAATGATTTTTCCAAATTTGCCCCCGAAACCCCCCCCCAAATCAGCCGTCTTCGCTCCGTGGGGTCTTCTAACATCCAAACGCATCAATATTCAGAAGATAAAGAAGATCCGTTGAGATTTAGTCTTTCGCCCTATCCGCGACTGGTCCAAATTATGACCAAAATGATTTTTCCAAATTTGCCCCCGAAACCCCCCCCAAATCAGCCGTCTTCGCTCCGTGGGGTCTTCTAACATCCAAACGCATCAATATTCAGAAGATAAAGAAGATCCGTTGAGATTTAGTCTTTCGCCCTATCCGCGACTGGTCCAAATTATGACCAAAATGATTTTTCCAAATTTGCCCCCGAAACCCCCCCCAAATCAGCCGTCTTTGCTCCGTGGGGTCTTCTAACATCCAAACGCATCAATATTCAGAAGATAAAGAAGAT
The DNA here is from genome assembly GCF_037042905.1 of Lytechinus pictus. NCBI lineage: Eukaryota > Metazoa > Echinodermata > Echinoidea > Temnopleuroida > Toxopneustidae > Lytechinus > Lytechinus pictus. The sequence continues at coordinate 94,769 of NW_026974173.1, read as the reverse complement.
CCGTTGAGATTTAGTCTTTCGCCCTATCCGCGACTGGTCCAAATTATGACCAAAATGATTTTTCCAAATTTGCCCCCAAAACCTCCCCCAAATCAGCCGTCTTCGCTCCGTGGGGTCTTCTAACATCCAAACGCATCAATATTCAGAAGATAAAGAAGATCCGTTGAGATTTAGTCTTTCGCCCTATCCGCGACTGGTCCAAATTATGACCGAAATGATTTTTCCAAATTTGCCCCCGGAACCCCCCCCCCCAAATCAGCCGTCTTTGCTCCGTGGGGTCTTCTAATATCCAAACGCATCAATATTCAGAAGATAAAGAAGATCCGTTGAGATTTAGTCTTTCGCCCTATCCGCGACTGGTCCAAATTATGACCAAAATGATTTTTCCAAATTTGCCCCCGAAACCCCCCCAAATCAGCCGTCTTTGCTCCGTGGGGTCTTCTTACATCCAAACGCATCAATATTCAGAAGATAAAGAAGATCCGTTGAGATTTAGTCTTTCGCCCTATCCGCGACTGGTCCAAATTATGACCAAAATGATTTTTCCAAATTCGCCCCCGAAACCCCCCCCCCAAATCAGCCGTCTTTGCTCCGTGGGGTCTTCTAACATCCAAACGCATCAATATTCAGAAGATAAAGAAGATCCGTTGAGATTTAGTCTTTCGCCCTATCCGCGACTGGTCCAAATTATGACCAAAATGATTTTCCCAAATTTGCCCCCAAAACCCCCCCCAAATCAGCCGTCTTCGCTCCGTGGGGTCTTCTAACATCCAAACGCATCAATAATCAGAAGATAAAGAAGATCCGTTGAGATTTAGTCTTTCGCCCTATCCGCGACTGGTCCAAATTATGACCAAAATGATTTTTCCAAATTTGCCCCCGAAACCCCCCCCCCAAATCAGCCGTCTTCACTCCGTGGGGTCTTCTAACATCCAAACGCATCAATATTCAGAAGATAAAGAAGATCCGTTGAGATTTAGTCTTTCGCCCTATCCGCGACTGGTCCAAATTAAGACCAAAATGATTTTTCCAAATTTGCCCCCGAAACCCCCCCAAATCAGCCGTCTTCGCTCCGTGGGGTCTTCTTACATCCAAACGCATCAATATTCAGAAGATAAAGAAGATCCGTTGAGATTTAGTCTTTCGCCATATCCGCGACTGGTCCAAATTATGACCAAAATGATTTTTCCAAATTCGCCCCCGAAACCCCCCCCCCAAATCAGCCGTCTTTGCTCCGTGGGGTCTTCTAATATCCAAACGCATCAATATTCAGAAGATAAAGAAGATCCGTTGAGATTTAGTCTTTCGCCCTATCCGCGACTGGTCCAAATTATGACCAAAATGATTTTTCCAAATTTGCCCCCGAAACCCCCCCCCAAATCAGCCGTCTTCACTCCGTGGGGTCTTCTAACATCCAAACGCATCAATATTCAGAAGATAAAGAAGATCCGTTGAGATTTAGTCTTTCGCCCTATCCGCGACTGGTCCAAATTATGACCAAAATGATTTTTCCAAATTTGCCCCCGAAACCCCCCCCAAATCAGCCGTCTTCGCTCCGTGGGGTCTTCTAACATCCAAACGCATCAATATTCAGAAGATAAAGCAGATCCGTTGAGATTTAGTCTTTCGCCCTATCCGCGACTGGTCCAAATTATGACCAAAATGATTTTTCCAAATTTGCCCCCAAAACCTCCCCCAAATCAGCCGTCTTCGCTCCGTGGGGTCTTCTAACATCCAAACGCATCAATATTCAGAAGATAAAGAAGATCCGTTGAGATTTAGTCTTTCGCCCTATCCGCGACTGGTCCAAATTATGACCGAAATGATTTTTCCAAATTTGCCCCCGAAACCCCCCCCCCCAAATCAGCCGTCTTTGCTCCGTGGGGTCTTCTAATATCCAAACGCATCAATATTCAGAAGATAAAGAAGATCCGTTGAGATTTAGTCTTTCGCCCTATCCGCGACTGGTCCAAATTATGACCAAAATGATTTTTCCAAATTTGCCCCCGAAACCCCCCCAAATCAGCCGTCTTCGCTCCGTGGGGACTTCTTACATCCAAACGCATCAATATTCAGAAGATAAAGAAGATCCGTTGAGATTTAGTCTTTCGCCCTATCCGCGACTGGTCCAAATTATGACCAAAATGATTTTTCCAAATTCGCCCCCGAAACCCCCCCCATAAATCAGCCGTCTTTGCTCCGTGGGGTCTTCTAACATCCAAACGCATCAATATTCAGAAGATAAAGAAGATCCGTTGAGATTTAGTCTTTCGCCCTATCCGCGACTGGTCCAAATTATGACCAAAATGATTTTTCCAAATTCGCCCCCGAAACCCCCCCCCCAAATCAGCCGTCTTTGCTCCGTGGGGTCTTCTAACATCCAAACGCATCAATATTCAGAAGATAAAGAAGATCCGATGAGATTTAGTCTTTCGCCCTATCCGCGACTGGTCCAAATTATGACCAAAATGATTTTCCCAAATTTGCCCCCAAAACCCCCCCCAAATCAGCCGTCTTCGCTCCGTGGGGTCTTCTAACATCCAAACGCATCAATATTCAGAAGATAAAGAAGATCCGTTGAGATTTAGTCTTTCGCCCTATCCGCGACTGGTCCAAATTATGACCAAAATGATTTTTCCAAATTTGCCCCCGAAACCCCCCCCAAATCAGCCGTCTTCACTCCGTGGGGTCTTCTAACATCCAAACGCATCAATATTCAGAAGATAAAGAAGATCCGTTGAGATTTAGTCTTTCGCCCTATCCGTGACTGGTCCAAATTATGACCAAAATGATTTTTCCAAATTTGCCCCCGAAACCCCCCCCAAATCAGCCGTCTTCGCTCCGTGGGGTCTTCTAACATCCAAACGCATCAATATTCAGAATATAAAGAAGATCCGTTGAGATTTAGTCTTTCGCCCTATCCGCGACTGGTCCAAATTATGACCAAAATGATTTTTCCAAATTTGCCCCCAAAACCTCCCCTAAATCAGCCGTCTTCGCTCCGTGGGGTCTTCTAACATCCAAACGCATCAATATTCAGAAGATAAAGAAGATCCGTTGAGATTTAGTCTTTCGCCCTATCCGCGACTGGTCCAAATTATGACCGAAATGATTTTTCCAAATTTGCCCCCAAAACCCCCCCCCCCCAAATCAGCCGTCTTTGCTCCGTGGGGTCTTCTAATATCCAAACGCATCAATATTCAGAAGATAAAGAAGATCCGTTGAGATTTAGTCTTTCGCCCTATCCGCGACTGGTCCAAATTATGACCAAAATGATTTTTCCAAATTTGCCCCCGAAACCCCCCCAAATCAGCCGTCTTCGCTCCGTGGGGTCTTCTTACATCCAAACGCATCAATATTCAGAAGATAAAGAAGATCCGTTGAGATTTAGTCTTTCGCCCTATCCGCGACTGGTCCAAATTATGACCAAAATGATTTTTCCAAATTCGCCCCCGAAACCCCCCCCCCAAATCAGCCGTCTTTGCTCCGTGGGGTCTTCTAACATCCAAACGCATCAATATTCAGAAGATAAAGAAGATCCGTTGAGATTTAGTCTTTCGCCCTATCCGCGACTGGTCCAAATTATGACCAAAATGATTTTCCCAAATTTGCCCCCAAAACCCCCCCCAAATCAGCCGTCTTCGCTCCGTGGGGTCTTCTAACATCCAAACGCATCAATATTCAGAAGATAAAGAAGATCCGTTGAGATTTAGTCTTTCGCCCTATCCGCGACTGGTCCAAATTATGACCAAAATGATTTTTCCAAATTTGCCCCCGAAACCCCCCCCCCAAAATCAGCCGTCTTCACTCCGTGGGGTCTTCTAACATCCAAACGCATCAATATTCAGAAGATAAAGAAGATCCGTTGAGATTTAGTCTTTCGCCCTATCCGCGACTGGTCCAAATTATGACCAAAATGATTTTTCCAAATTTGCCCCCGAAACCCCCCCCCCCAAATCAGCCGTCTTCGCTCCGTGGGGTCTTCTAACATCCAAACGCATCAATATTCAGAAGATAAAGAAGATCCGTTGAGATTTAGTCTTTCGCCCTATCCGCGACTGGTCCAAATTATGACCAAAATGATTTTTCCAAATTTGCCCCCGAAACCCCCCCCAAATCAGCCGTCTTCGCTCCGTGGGGTCTTCTAACATCCAAACGCATCAATATTCAGAAGATAAAGAAGATCCGTTGAGATTTAGTCTTTCGCCCTATCCGCGACTGGTCCAAATTATGACCAAAATGTTTTTTCCAAATTTGCCCCCGAAACCCCCCCCAAATCAGCCGTCTTTGCTCCGTGGGGTCTTCTAACATCCAAACGCATCAATATTCAGAAGATAAAGAAGATCCGTTGAGATTTAGTCTTTCGCCCTATCCGCGACTGGTCCAAATTATGACCAAAATGATTTTTCCAAATTTGCCCCCAAAACCTCCCCCAAATCAGCCGTCTTCGCTCCGTGGGGTCTTCTAACATCCAAACGCATCAATATTCAGAAGATAAAGAAGATCCGTTGAGATTTAGTCTTTCGCCCTATCCGCGACTGGTCCAAATTATGACCGAAATGATTTTTCCAAATTTGCCCCCGGAACCCCCCCCCCAAATCAGCCGTCTTTGCTCCGTGGGGTCTTCTAATATCCAAACGCATCAATATTCAGAAGATAAAGAAGATCCGTTGAGATTTAGTCTTTCGCCCTATCCGCGACTGGTCCAAATAATGACCAAAATGATTTTTCCAAATTTGCCCCCGAAACCCCCCCAAATCAGCCGTCTTTGCTCCGTGGGGTCTTCTTACATCCAAACGCATCAATATTCAGAAGATAAAGAAGATCCGTCTAGATTTAGTCTTTCGCCCTATCCGCGACTGGTCCAAATTATGACCAAAATGATTTTTCCAAATTCGCCCCCGAAACCCCCCCCCAAATCAGCCGTCTTTGCTCCGTGGGGTCTTCTAACATCCAAACGCATCAATATTCAGAAGATAAAGAAGATCCGTTGAGATTTAGTCTTTCGCCCTATCCGCGACTGGTCCAAATTATGACCAAAATGATTTTCCCAAATTTGCCCCCCAAACCCCCCCCAAATCAGCCGTCTTCGCTCCGTGGGGTCTTCTAACATCCAAACGCATCAATAATCAGAAGATAAAGAAGATCCGTTGAGATTTAGTCTTTCGCCCTATCCGCGACTGGTCCAAATTATGACCAAAATGATTTTTCCAAATTTGCCCCCGAAACCCCCCCCCCAAATCAGCCGTCTTCACTCCGTGGGGTCTTCTAACATCCAAACGCATCAATATTCAGAAGATAAAGAAGATCCGTTGAGATTTAGTCTTTCGCCCTATCCGCGACTGGTCCAAATTATGACCAAAATGATTTTTCCAAATTTGCCCCCGAAACCCCCCCCCAAATCAGCCGTCTTCGCTCCGTGGGGTCTTCTAACATCCAAACGCATCAATATTCAGAAGATAAAGAAGATCCGTTGAGATTTAGTCTTTCGCCCTATCCGCGACTGGTCCAAATTATGACCAAAATGATTTTTCCAAATTTGCCCCCGAAACCCCCCCCCAAATCAGCCGTCTTCGCTCCGTGGGGTCTTCTAACATCCAAACGCATCATTATTCAGAAGATAAAGAAGATCCGTTGAGATTTAGTCTTTCGCCCTATCCGCGACTGGTCCAAATTATGACCAAAATGATTTTTCCAAATTTGCCCCCGAAACCCCCCCCAAATCAGCCGTCTTCGCTCCGTGGGGTCTTCTAACATCCAAACGCATCAATATTCAAAAGATAAAGAAGATCCGTTGAGATTTAGTCTTTCGCCCTATCCGCGACTGGTCCAAATTATGACCAAAATTATTTTTCCAAATTTGCCCCCGAAACCCCCCCCCCAAATCAGCCGTCTTTGCTCCGTGGGGTCTTCTAACATCCAAACGCATCAATATTCAGAAGATAAAGAAGATCCGTTGAGATTTAGTCTTTCGCCCTATCCGCGACTGGTCCAAATTATGACCAAAATGATTTTTCCAAATTTGCCCCCGAAACTCCCCCCAAATCAGCCGTCTTCGCTCCGTGGGGTCTTCTAACATCCAAACGCATCAATATTCAGAAGATAAAGAAGATCCGTTGAGATTTAGTCTTTCGCCCTATCCGCGACTGGTCCGAATTATGACCAAAATGATTTTTCCAAATTTGCCCCCGAAACCCCCCCCAAATCAGCCGTCTTCGCTCCGTGGGGTCTTCTAACATCCAAACGCATCAATATTCAGAAGATAAAGAAGATCCGTTGAGATTTAGTCTTTCGCCCTATCCGCGACTGGTCCAAATTATGACCAAAATGATTTTTCCAAATTTGCCCCCGAAAACCCCCCCAAATCAGCCGTCTTCGCTCCGTGGTGTCTTCTAACATCCAAACGCATCAATATTCAGAAGATAAAGAAGATCCGTTGAGATTTAGTCTTTCGCCCTATCCGCGACTGGTCCAAATTATGACCAAAATGATTTTTCCAAATTTGCCCCCAAAACCTCCCCCAAATCAGCCGTCTTCGCTCCGTGGGGTCTTCTAACATCCAAACGCATCAATATTCAGAAGATAAAGAAGATCCGTTGAGATTTAGTCTTTCGCCCTATCCGCGACTGGTCCAAATTATGACCGAAATGATTTTTCCAAATTTGCCCCCGAAACCCCCCCCCCCAAATCAGCCGTCTTTGCTCCGTGGGGTCTTCTAATATCCAAACGCATCAATATTCAGAAGATAAAGAAGATACGTTGAGATTTAGTCTTTCGCCCTATCCGCGACTGGTCCAAATTATGACCAAAATGATTTTTCCAAATTTGCCCCCGAAACCCCCCCAAATCAGCCGTCTTCGCTCCGTGGGGTCTTCTTACATCCAAACGCATCAATATTCAGAAGATAAAGAAGATCCGTTGAGATTTAGTCTTTCGCCCTATCCGCGACTGGTCCAAATTATGACCAAAATGATTTTTCCAAATTCGCCCCCGAAACCCCCCCCCCAAATCAGCCGTCTTTGCTCCGTGGGGTCTTCTAACATCCAAACGCATCAATATTCAGAAGATAAAGAAGATCCGTTGAGATTTAGTCTTTCGCCCTATCCGCGACTGGTCCAAATTATGACCAAAATGATTTTCCCAAATTTGCCCCCAAAACCCCCCCCAAATCAGCCGTCTTCGCTCCGTGGGGTCTTCTAACATCCAAACGCATCAATATTCAGAAGATAAAGAAGATCCGTTGAGATTTAGTCTTTCGCCCTATCCGCGACTGGTCCAAATTATGACCAAAATGATTTTTCCAAATTTGCCCCCGAAACCCCCCCCCCAAATCAGCCGTCTTCACTCCGTGGGGTCTTCTAACATCCAAACGCATCAATATTCAGAAGATAAAGAAGATCCGTTGAGATTTAGTCTTTCGCCCTATCCGCGACTGGTCCAAATTATGACCAAAATGATTTTTCCAAATTTGCCCCCAAAACCCCCCCCCAAATCAGCCGTCTTCGCTCCGTGGGGTCTTCTAACATCCAAACGCATCAATATTCAGAAGATAAAGAAGATCCGTTGAGATTTAGTCTTTCGCCCTATCCGCGACTGGTCCAAATTATGACCAAAATGATTTTTCCAAATTTGCCCCCGAAACCCCCCCCCAAATCAGCCGTCTTCGCTCCGTGGGGTCTTCTAACATCCAAACGCATCAATATTCAGAAGATAAAGAAGATCCGTTGAGATTTAGTCTTTCGCCCTATCCGCGACTGGTCCAAATTATGACCAAAATGATTTTTCCAAATTTGCCCCCGAAACCCCCCCCAAATCAGCCGTCTTTGCTCCGTGGGGTCTTCTAACATCCAAACGCATCAATATTCAGAAGATAAAGAAGATCCGTTGAGATTTAGTCTTTCGCCCTATCCGCGACTGGTCCAAATTATGACCAAAATGATTTTTCCAAATTTGCCCCCAAATCAGCCGTCTTCGCTCCGTGCGGTCTTCTAACATCCAAACGCATCAATATTCAGAAGATAAAGAAGATCCGTTGAGATTTAGTCTTTCGCCCTATCCGCGACTGGTCCAAATTATGACCAAAATGATTTTTCCAAATTTGCCCCCGAAACCCCCCCAAATCAGCCGTCTTCGCTCCGTGGGGTCTTCTTACATCCAAACGCATCAATATTCAGAAGATAAAGAAGATCCGTTGAGATTTAGTCTTTCGCCCTATCCGCGACTGGTCCAAATTATGACCAAAATGATTTTTCCAAATTCGCCCCCGAAACCCCCCCCCCAAATCAGCCGTCTTTGCTCCGTGGGGTCTTCTAACATCCAAACGCATCAATATTCAGAAGATAAAGAAGATCCGTTGAGATTTAGTCTTTCGCCCTATCCGCGACTGGTCCAAATTATGACCAAAATGATTTTTCCAAATTTGCCCCCAAAACCTCCCCCAAATCAGCCGTCTTCGCTCCGTGGGGTCTTCTAACATCCAAACGCATCAATATTCAGAAGATAAAGAAGATCCGTTGAGATTTAGTCTTTCGCCCTATCCGCGACTGGTCCAAATTATGACCGAAATGATTTTTCCAAATTTGCCCCCGGAACCCCCCCCCCAAATCAGCCGTCTTTGCTCCGTGGGGTCTTCTAATATCCAAACGCATCAATATTCAGAAGATAAAGAAGATCCGTTGAGATTTAGTCTTTCGCCCTATCCGCGACTGGTCCAAATTATGACCAAAATGATTTTTCCAAATTCGCCCCAGAAACCCCCCCCCAAATCAGCCGTCTTTGCTCCGTGGGGTCTTCTTACATCCAAACGCATCAATATTCAGAAGATAAAGAAGATCCGTTGAGATTTAGTCTTTCGCCCTATCCGCGACTGGTCCAAATTATGACCAAAATGATTTTCCCAAATTTGCCCCCAAAACCCCCCCCAAATCAGCCGTCTTCGCTCCGTGGGGTCTTCTAACATCCAAACGCATCAATAATCAGAAGATAAAGAAGATCCGTTGAGATTTAGTCTTTCGCCCTATCCGCGACTGGTCCAAATTATGACCAAAATGATTTTTCCAAATTTGCCCCCGAAACCCCCCCCCCCAAATCAGCCGTCTTCACTCCGTGGGGTCTTCTAACATCCAAACGCATCAATATTCAGAAGATAAAGAAGATCCGTTGAGATTTAGTCTTTCGCCCTATCCGCGACTGGTCCAAATTATGACCAAAATGATTTTTCCAAATTTGCCCCCGAAACCCCCCCCCCAAATCAGCCGTCTTCGCTCCGTGGGGTCTTCTAACATCCAAACGCATCAATATTCAGAAGATAAAGAAGATCCGTTGAGATTTAGTCTTTCGCCCTATCCGCGACTGGTCCAAATTATGACCAAAATGATTTTTCCAAATTTGCCCCCGAAACCCCCCCCCCAAATCAGCCGTCTTCACTCCGTGGGGTCTTCTAACATCCAAACGCATCAATATTCAGAAGATAAAGAAGATCCGTTGAGATTTAGTCTTTCGCCCTATCCGCGACTGGTCCAAATTATGACCAAAATGATTTTTCCAAATTTGCCCCCGAAACCCCCCCCCAAATCAGCCGTCTTCGCTCCGTGGGGTCTTCTAACATCCAAACGCATCAATATTCAGAAGATAAAGAAGATCCGTTGAGATTTAGTCCTTCGCCCTATCCGCGACTGGTCCAAATTATGACCAAAATGATTTTTCCAAATTTGCCCCCGAAACCCCCCCCCAAATCAGCCGTCTTCGCTCCGTGGGGTCTTCTAACATCCAAACGCATCAATATTCAGAAGATAAAGAAGATCCGTTGAGATTTAGTCTTTCGCCCTATCCGCGACTGGTCCAAATTATGACCAAAATGATTTTTCCAAATTTGCCCCCAAATCAGCCGTCTTCGCTCCGTGGGGTCTTCTAACATCCAAACGCATCAATATTCAGAAGATAAAGAAGATCCGTTGAGATTTAGTCTTTCGCCCTATCCGCGACTGGTCCAAATTATGACCGAAATGATTTTTCCAAATTTGCCCCCGGAACCCCCCCCCCAAATCAGCCGTCTTTGCTCCGTGGGGTCTTCTAATATCCAAACGCATCAATATTCAGAAGATAAAGAAGATCCGTTGAGATTTAGTCTTTCGCCCTATCCGCGACTGGTCCAAATTATGACCAAAATGATTTTTCCAAATTTGCCCCCGAAACCCCCCCCCAAATCAGCCGTCTTCGCTCCGTGGGGTCTTCTAACATCCAAACGCATCAATATTCAGAAGATAAAGAAGATCCGTTGAGATTTAGTCCTTCGCCCTATCCGCGACTGGTCCAAATTATGACCAAAATGATTTTTCCAAATTTGCCCCCGAAACCCCCCCCCAAATCAGCCGTCTTCGCTCCGTGGGGTCTTCTAACATCCAAACGCATCAATATTCAGAAGATAAAGAAGATCCGTTGAGATTTAGTCTTTCGCCCTATCCGCGACTGGTCCAAATTATGACCAAAATGATTTTTCCAAATTTGCCCCCAAATCAGCCGTCTTCGCTCCGTGGGGTCTTCTAACATCCAAACGCATCAATATTCAGAAGATAAAGAAGATCCGTTGAGATTTAGTCTTTCGCCCTATCCGCGACTGGTCCAAATTATGACCGAAATGATTTTTCCAAATTTGCCCCCGGAACCCCCCCCCCAAATCAGCCGTCTTTGCTCCGTGGGGTCTTCTAATATCCAAACGCATCAATATTCAGAAGATAAAGAAGATCCGTTGAGATTTAGTCTTTCGCCCTATCCGCGACTGGTCCAAATTATGACCAAAATGATTTTTCCAAATTTGCCCCCGAAACCCCCCCCCCAAATCAGCCGTCTTCACTCCGTGGGGTCTTCTAACATCCAAACGCATCAATATTCAGAAGATAAAGAAGATCCGTTGAGATTTAGTCTTTCGCCCTATCCGCGACTGGTCCAAATTATGACCAAAATGATTTTTCCAAATTTGCCCCCAAAACCCCCCCCCAAATCAGCCGTCTTCGCTCCGTGGGGTCTTCTAACATCCAAACGCATCAATATTCAGAAGATAAAGAAGATCCGTTAAGATTTAGTCTTTCGCCCTATCCGCGACTGGTCCAAATTATGACCAAAATGATTTTTCCAAATTTGCCCCCGAAACCCCCCCCCAAATCAGCCGTCTTCGCTCCGTGGGGTCTTCTAACATCCAAACGCATCAATATTCAGAAGATAAAGAAGATCCGTTGAGATTTAGTCTTTCGCCCTATCCGCGACTGGTCCAAATTATGACCAAAATGATTTTTCCAAATTTGCCCCCGAAACCCCCCCCAAATCAGCCGTCTTTGCTCCGTGGGGTCTTCTAACATCCAAACGCATCAATATTCAGAAGATAAAGAAGATCCGTTGAGATTTAGTCTTTCGCCCTATCCGCGACTGGTCCAAATTATGACCAAAATGATTTTTCCAAATTTGCCCCCAAATCAGCCGTCTTCGCTCCGTGCGGTCTTCTAACATCCAAACGCATCAATATTCAGAAGATAAAGAAGATCCGTTGAGATTTAGTCTTTCGCCCTATCCGCGACTGGTCCAAATTATGACCGAAATGATTTTTCCAAATTTGCCCCCAGAACCCCCCCCCCCAAATCAGCCGTCTTTGCTCCGTGGGGTCTTCTAATATCCAAACGCATCAATATTCAGAAGATAAAGAAGATCCGTTGAGATTTAGTCTTTCGCCCTATCCGCGACTGGTCCAAATTATGACCAAAATGATTTTTCCAAATTTGCCCCCGAAACCCCCCCAAATCAGCCGTCTTCGCTCCGTGGGGTCTTCTTACATCCAAACGCATCAATATTCAGAAGATAAAGAAGATCCGTTGAGATTTAGTCTTTCGCCCTATCCGCGACTGGTCCAAATTATGACCAAAATGATTTTTCCAAATTCGCCCCCGAAACCCCCCCCCCAAATCAGCCGTCTTTGCTCCGTGGGGTCTTCTAACATCCAAACGCATCAATATTCAGAAGATAAAGAAGATCCGTTGAGATTTAGTCTTTCGCCCTATCCGCGACTGGTCCAAATTATGACCAAAATGATTTTTCCAAATTTGCCCCCAAAACCTCCCCCAAATCAGCCGTCTTCGCTCCGTGGGGTCTTCTAACATCCAAACGCATCAATATTCAGAAGATAAAGAAGATCCGTTGAGATTTAGTCTTTCGCCCTATCCGCGACTGGTCCAAATTATGACCGAAATGATTTTTCCAAATTTGCCCCCGGAACCCCCCCCCCCAAATCAGCCGTCTTTGCTCCGTGGGGTCTTCTAATATCCAAACGCATCAATATTCAGAAGATAAAGAAGATCCGTTGAGATTTAGTCTTTCGCCCTATCCGCGACTGGTCCAAATTATGACCAAAATGATTTTTCCAAATTCGCCCCAGAAACCCCCCCCCAAATCAGCCGTCTTTGCTCCGTGGGGTCTTCTTACATCCAAACGCATCAATATTCAGAAGATAAAGAAGATCCGTTGAGATTTAGTCTTTCGCCCTATCCGCGACTGGTCCAAATTATGACCAAAATGATTTTCCCAAATTTGCCCCCAAAACCCCCCCCAAATCAGCCGTCTTCGCTCCGTGGGGTCTTCTAACATCCAAACGCATCAATAATCAGAAGATAAAGAAGATCCGTTGAGATTTAGTCTTTCGCCCTATCCGCGACTGGTCCAAATTATGACCAAAATGATTTTTCCAAATTTGCCCCCGAAACCCCCCCCCCAAATCAGCCGTCTTCACTCCGTGGGGTCTTCTAACATCCAAACGCATCAATATTCAGAAGATAAAGAAGATCCGTTGAGATTTAGTCTTTCGCCCTATCCGCGACTGGTCCAAATTATGACCAAAATGATTTTTCCAAATTTGCCCCCGAAACCCCCCCCCCAAATCAGCCGTCTTCGCTCCGTGGGGTCTTCTAACATCCAAACGCATCAATAATCAGAAGATAAAGAAGATCCGTTGAGATTTAGTCTTTCGCCCTATCCGCGACTGGTCCAAATTATGACCAAAATGATTTTTCCAAATTTGCCCCCGAAACCCCCCCCCCAAATCAGCCGTCTTCACTCCGTGGGGTCTTCTAACATCCAAACGCATCAATATTCAGAAGATAAAGAAGATCCGTTGAGATTTAGTCTTTCGCCCTATCCGCGACTGGTCCAAATTATGACCAAAATGATTTTTCCAAATTTGCCCCCGAAACCCCCCCCCAAATCAGCCGTCTTCGCTCCGTGGGGTCTTCTAACATCCAAACGCATCAATATTCAGAAGATAAAGAAGATCCGTTGAGATTTAGTCCTTCGCCCTATCCGCGACTGGTCCAAATTATGACCAAAATGATTTTTCCAAATTTGCCCCCGAAACCCCCCCCCAAATCAGCCGTCTTCGCTCCGTGGGGTCTTCTAACATCCAAACGCATCAATATTCAGAAGATAAAGAAGATCCGTTGAGATTTAGTCTTTCGCCCTATCCGCGACTGGTCCAAATTATGACCAAAATGATTTTTCCAAATTTGCCCCCGAAAACCCCCCCAAATCAGCCGTCTTTGCTCCGTGGGGTCTTCTAACATCCAAACGCATCAATATTCAGAAGATAAAGAAGATCCGTTGAGATTTAGTCTTTCGCCCTATCCGCGACTGGTCCAAATTATGACCAAAATGATTTTTCCAAATTTGCCCCCAAATCAGCCGTCTTCGCTCCGTGGGGTCTTCTAACATCCAAACGCATCAATATTCAGAAGATAAAGAAGATCCGTTGAGATTTAGTCTTTCGCCCTATCCGCGACTGGTCCAAATTATGACCGAAATGATTTTTCCAAATTTGCCCCCGGAACCCCCCCCCCAAATCAGCCGTCTTTGCTCCGTGGGGTCTTCTAATATCCAAACGCATCAATATTCAGAAGATAAAGAAGATCCGTTGAGATTTAGTCTTTCGCCCTATCCGCGACTGGTCCAAATTATGACCAAAATGACTTTTCCAAATTTGCCCCCGAGACCCCCCCAAATCAGCCGTCTTCGCTCCGTGGGGTCTTCTTACATCCAAACGCATCAATATTCAGAAGATAAAGAAGATCCGTTGAGATTTAGTCTTTCGCCCTATCCGCGACTGGTCCAAATTATGACCAAAATGATTTTTCCAAATTCGCCCCCGAAACCCCCCCCCCAAATCAGCCGTCTTTGCTCCGTGGGGTCTTCTAACATCCAAACGCATCAATATTCAGAAGATAAAGAAGATCCATTGAGATTTAGTCTTTCGCCCTATCCGCGACTGGTCCAAATTATGACCAAAATGATTTTTCCAAATTTGCCCCCAAAACCTCCCCCAAATCAGCCGTCTTCGCTCCGTGGGGTCTTCTAACATCCAAACGCATCAATATTCAGAAGATAAAGAAGATCCGTTGAGATTTAGTCTTTCGCCCTATCCGCGACTGGTCCAAATTATGACCGAAATGATTTTTCCAAATTTGCCCCCGGAACCCCCCCCCCAAATCAGCCGTCTTTGCTCCGTGGGGTCTTCTAATATCCAAACGCATCAATATTCAGAAGATAAAGAAGATCCGTTGAGATTTAGTCTTTCGCCCTATCCGCGACTGGTCCAAATTATGACCAAAATGATTTTTCCAAATTCGCCCCAGAAACCCCCCCCAAATCAGCCGTCTTTGCTCCGTGGGGTCTTCTAACATCCAAACGCATCAATATTCAGAAGATAAAGAAGATCCGTTGAGATTTAGTCTTTCGCCCTATCCGCGACTGGTCCAAATTATGACCGAAATGATTTTCCCAAATTTGCCCCCAAAACCCCCCCCAAATCAGCCGTCTTCGCTCCGTGGGGTCTTCTAACATCCAAACGCATCAATAATCAGAAGATAAAGAAGATCCGTTGAGATTTAGTCTTTCGCCCTATCCGCGACTGGTCCAAATTATGACCAAAATGATTTTTCCAAATTTGCCCCCGAAACCCCCCCCCCCAAATCAGCCGTCTTCACTCCGTGGGGTCTTCTAACATCCAAACGCATCAATATTCAGAAGATAAAGAAGATCCGTTGAGATTTAGTCTTTCGCCCTATCCGCGACTGGTCCAAATTATGACCAAAATGATTTTTCCAAATTTGCCCCCGAAACCCCCCCCCCAAATCAGCCGTCTTCGCTCCGTGGGGTCTTCTAACATCCAAACGCATCAATATTCAGAAGATAAAGAAGATCCGTTGAGATTTAGTCTTTCGACCTATCCGCGACTGGTCCAAATTATGACCAAAATGATTTTTCCAAATTTGCCCCCGAAACCCCCCCCCAAATCAGCCGTCTTCGCTCCGTGGGGTCTTCTAACATCCAAACGCATCATTATTCAGAAGATAAAGAAGATCCGTTGAGATTTAGTATTTCGCCCTATCCGCGACTGGTCCAAATTATGACCAAAATGATTTTTCCAAATTTGCCCCCGAAACCCCCCCCAAATCAGCCGTCTTCGCTCCGTGGGGTCTTCTAACATCCAAACGCATCAATATTCAAAAGATAAAGAAGATCCGTTGAGATTTAGTCTTTCGCCCTATCCGCGACTGGTCCAAATTATGACCAAAATTATTTTTCCAAATTTGCCCCCGAAACCCCCCCCCCAAATCAGCCGTCTTTGCTCCGTGGGGTCTTCTAACATCCAAACGCATCAATATTCAGAAGATAAAGAAGATCCGTTGAGATTTAGTCTTTCGCCCTATCCGCGACTGGTCCAAATTATGACCAAAATGATTTTTCCAAATTTGCCCCCGAAACTCCCCCCAAATCAGCCGTCTTCGCTCCGTGGGGTCTTCTTACATCCAAACGCATCAATATTCAGAAGATAAAGAAGATCCGTTGAGATTTAGTCTTTCGCCCTATCCGCGACTGGTCCGAATTATGACCAAAATGATTTTTCCAAATTTGCCCCCGAAACCCCCCCCCCAAATCAGCCGTCTTTGCTCCGTGGGGTCTTCTAACATCCAAACGCATCAATATTCAGAAGATAAAGAAGATCCGTTGAGATTTAGTCTTTCGCCCTATCCGCGACTGGTCCAAATTATGACCAAAATGATTTTTCCAAATTTGCCCCGAAACCCCCCCCAAATCAGCCGTCTTCGCTCCGTGGGGTCTTCTAACATCCAAACGCATCAATATTCAGAAGATAAAGAAGATCCGTTGAGAGTTAGTCTTTCGCCCTATCCGCGACTGGTCCAAATTATGACCAAAATGATTTTTCCAAATTTGCCCCCGAAAACCCCCCCAAATCAGCCGTCTTCGCTCCGTGGGGTCTTCTAACATCCAAACGCATCAATATTCAGAAGATAAAGAAGATCCGTTGAGATTTAGTCTTTCGCCCTATCCGCGACTGGTCCAAATTATGACCAAAATGATTTTTCCAAATTTGCCCCCAAAACCTCCCCCAAATCAGCCGTCTTCGCTCCGTGGGGTCTTCTAACATCCAAACGCATCAATATTCAGAAGATAAAGAAGATCCGTTGAGATTTAGTCTTTCGCCCTATCCGCGACTGGTCCAAATTATGACCGAAATAATTTTTCCAAATTTGCCCCCGAAACCCCCCCCCCCAAATCAGCCGTCTTTGCTCCGTGGGGTCTTCTAATATCCAAACGCATCAATATTCAGAAGATAAAGAAGATCCGTTGAGATTTAGTCTTTCGCCCTATCCGCGACTGGTCCAAATTATGACCAAAATGATTTTTCCAAATTTGCCCCCGAAACCCCCCCAAATCAGCCGTCTTCGCTCCGTGGGGTCTTCTTACATCCAAACGCATCAATATTCAGAAGATAAAGAAGATCCGTTGAGATTTAGTCTTTCGCCCTATCCGCGACGGGTCCAAATTATGACCAAAATGATTTTTCCAAATTCGCCCCCGAAACCCCCCCCCCCCCCAAATCAGCCGTCTTTGCTCCGTGGGGTCTTCTAACATCCAAACGCATCAATATTCAGAAGATAAAGAAGATCCGTTGAGATTTAGTCTTTCGCCCTATCCGCGACTGGTCCAAATTATGACCAAAATGATTTTTCCAAATTTGCCCCCGAAACCCCCCCCCAAATCAGCCGTCTTCGCTCCGTGGGGTCTTCTAACATCCAAACGCATCAATATTCAGAAGATAAAGAAGATCCGTTGAGATTTAGTCTTTCGCCCTATCCGCGACTGGTCCAAATTATGACCAAAATGATTTTTCCAAATTTGCCCCCGAAACCCCCCCCCCCAAATCAGCCGTCTTTGCTCCGTGGGGTCTTCTAACATCCAAACGCATCAATATTCAGAAGATAAAGAAGATCCGTTGAGAATTAGTCTTTCGCCCTATCCGCGACTGGTCCAAATTATGACCAAAATGATTTTTCCAAATTTGCCCCCGAAACCCCCCCCAAATCAGCCGTCTTTGCTCCGTGGGGTCTTCTAACATCCAAACGCATCAATATTCAGAAGATAAAGAAGATCCGTTGAGATTTAGTCTTTCGCCCTATCCGCGACTGGTCCAAATTATGACCAAAATGATTTTTCCAAATTTGCCCCCAAATCAGCCGTCTTCGCTCCGTGGGGTCTTCTAACATCCAAACGCATCAATATTCAGAAGATAAAGAAGATCCGTTGAGATTTAGTCTTTCGCCCTATCCGCGACTGGTCCAAATTATGACCAAAATGATTTTTCCAAATTCGCCCCCGAAACCCCCCCCCCAAATCAGCCGTCTTTGCTCCGTTGGGTCTTCTAACATCCAAACGCATCAATATTCAGAAGATAAAGAAGATCCGTTGAGATTTAGTCTTTCGCCCTATCCGCGACTGGTCCAAATTATGACCAAAATGATTTTTCCAAATTTGCCCCCAAAACCTCCCCCAAATCAGCCGTCTTCGCTCCGTGGGGTCTTCTAACATCCAAACGCATCAATATTCAGAAGATAAAGAAGATCCGTTGAGATTTAGTCTTTCGCCCTATCCGCGACTGGTCCAAATTATGACCGAAATGATTTTTCCAAATTTGCCCCCGGAACCCCCCCCCCCAAATCAGCCGTCTTTGCTCCGTGGGGTCTTCTAATATCCAAACGCATCAATATTCAGAAGATAAAGAAGATCCGTTGAGATTTAGTCTTTCGCCCTATCCGCGACTGGTCCAAATTATGAAAATGATTTTTCCAAATTTGCCCCCGAAACCCCCCCAAATCAGCCGTCTTTGCTCCGTGGGGTCTTCTTACATCCAAACGCATCAATATTCAGAAGATAAAGAAGATCCGTTGAGATTTAGTCTTTCGCCCTATCCGCGACTGGTCCAAATTATGACCAAAATGATTTTTCCAAATTTGCCCCCGAAACTCCCCCCAAATCAGCCGTCTTCGCTCCGTGGGGTCTTCTAACATCCAAACGCATCAATATTCAGAAGATAAAGAAGATCCGTTGAGATTTAGTCTTTCGCCCTATCCGCGACTGGTCCAAATTATGACCAAAATGATTTTTCCAAATTTGCCCCCGAAACCCCCCCCCCAAATCAGCCGTCTTCGCTCCGTGGGGTCTTCTAACATCCAAACGCATCAATATTCAGAAGATAAAGAAGATCCGTTGAGATTTAGTCTTTCGCCCTATCCGCGACTGGTCCAAATTATGACCAAAATGATTTTTCCAAATTTGCCCCCGAAACCCCCCCCAAATCAGCCGTCTTTGCTCCGTGGGGTCTTCTAACATCCAAACGCATCAATATTCAGAAGATAAAGAAGATCCGTTGAGTGTCACGTGGGAAGTGACTTTTTTTAAATTATTTATCTACTGCTGCTTGACACCAAATAAAGAATACGTAGAACTGATGAATACAGTTATTAAAAAGATTTAATCATATCTCTTCAATCTTTCTGATGTTCTCTTTTGATGGTTTTACAATAATTTGTACATGAAAATATACACAGATATAACAAAATACAACTTAACTTAACGGTAATCGTTGACTCTAGCCCCCATCATCTCATCTGGCCTGACATGCCCCACTCGGCCCTGGTGGTCGGTCCAGTTCCTGGCCTCCGCAGCTAGCGATGTCTCTTCCACTCGGCCTCGGCCTCCGCAGACTGTTGCCCCTCGATGAGTAGCCCCCAGATCAGAGAGATGTGGCTTTAACGAATTAGTGGACGAGATCGAGCCCCCAATGATGACATGAATTGTGTCGAATCATGTCGGTGGAGAACCGGTGGCAGCTGGGGTCGTTATCTCGTCACCGACGTAGTCCCTCAGTTTTAACTTAGACTGCCTATACGAACATCTGTAGTCTATTCTAGCTTAGGTGGTTCTCCCTGAATTATTGAAACTAACCTCCTAATATACCCTACCGTTACTAGGAATAACTGTACAATTTCTATAACGTAATTCAAAGAATTTCAATAGCAGATGAGTGCATAAAGCAACACATTTTTAATAACAAAAGACTTCCTGTGCATCTGTACATCTACATTCTTCAATGCTAAAGCATAGTATTAAGACACCTGTATGAAGATGCTTAGCTAGTACGAAATATGTCTAACACTTGAACAAAATATGGCATCCACCTGATCTTGTACTCTAGGGGGGGGTATCAAACGTTTCCAACGCTTGCTTTTGGAACATTCAAAACATATGTACATATACAATTGTCTATAGGCCTACCATAAGCTGGACCAAGTAAATATTTTAAACACATGTCTGAACTCAACTGGAATACTCTATAATTAAATTTCTTTCCTGACAATATCCCCCACCTTAAGATGAAATTAAGGGAACCTGAATTACATCTGTTAAAGAAATTTACTTTCAAAGCGTTGACTAAGCTTTCATAACACTATTTCCAAAAACACAAGTAATATCGATTTCTATACCAGCATAACATATATGCCAAAACTAAAAGCTTTTTAGTTTTGTAAAAGATCTTCACTTTTCAGTTTAAAATATCAA
The DNA here is from genome assembly GCF_037042905.1 of Lytechinus pictus. Lineage (NCBI taxonomy): Eukaryota > Metazoa > Echinodermata > Echinoidea > Temnopleuroida > Toxopneustidae > Lytechinus > Lytechinus pictus. Next base: position 74,816 of record NW_026974173.1, on the reverse strand, counting down.
TTTAAATTCTGCAAAGCGCATTAAAATTTACAATCCTTTCTTACTTTGCTTTGTCAAATAACTGTTTAAATTCAGTAATCTTTCCGAACACAACTTCTTTTAAAACAAAGTGCAGTGTTTGTTACCACTTTCATAGCATTGTATATTTCAATAAATGAAAGTACTTCATAATCCTTAAAACATTGCTTTATGTATGTAAAATCAGTATTCTTCTCAAAATCAGCATGTTTTTTTTTTAAACAATTAAGTAAATTAAAATTATTGCAATGCCATTCAATTTTCAAAAATTCATATTTTTGTGTACATAAATTGCTTCAAAAATGGTTACAAAGTTTCAACCGTTTCATGTTTAACATATTTAAATTCAACGCTATGTTCTTGCTTAATTTTTTTTTTTTTAATAATCGATTAAAGAAACAAATTTTATATTTCAAACACAGTTACTGATTTGCAATATTTTCATTAAACGAATTTGAATAGCACTTGCACGAATACAGCATATTCTAACACATAAATATGTATTTTGTATAATGAAAGTGCATGTTATAAACTACTATAAGTCTAAGACCATTTTTTTTTCAAAAACTTCTTACGAACAAGATAATTCTGTGTGTTTTTTGTTTTTTTTATGTCATTGCATACAAATTCCATATAAAGAGAAAAGAAATGTTTTACAATCTTATTTCCTAAACTAAATAACCTATAAGTTTTCCCTATTCTAACTAATTTCACAGGTAAGCCCTACTAACGTAAATCCCTATTCTAATTTCTAATCGCGAATTGTAGTTGAGTTGCGATTGTGACTTGCTTGATGATCCAAGGATACCTGGAATAAATGATAAAAAGATCATGAATATCTGCAAAATACTTATGCATAAAACATAGAATTGCGTATAAAATGGCCCTATGGCTTCTTTTTATATGACATGAATATAGAAAATATTACGATTCATAAGTGCACAGATATTGTATAAAATGTTTATTTTACGAAAGCGTGTAGTGTATAATATTGTGTATAAGTATTTAGTGTTTATGAAATATATATTTTGAACCATATATCCGTAATAATATTTAATATCCCAGTGAACTAAAGCTCTCTCACACCAGCTCATTTGACATACATGTAGACCCGGGATCAAACACGGTTATCTTGTTAAGGTGCCGGACATCTATCCAAAACCAGTCTGAACTATCCGGTTTCCTAACCAATACAATCGGATGCGCATAAGACGGATCCGAAGGCTCGATAACCATTGACTTCAGCATTGACTCAACCTCGACAACTTGTGGTACCCTAGTGTAAGGAGGAGAACGAACAGGTCCATCACTTGTCAAATGAATTTTACACTCAGCCACTGAAGTTAGCTTAGGAACGATCGTGAATACATCCTGGTATTCGCTTAACAATTCTCGAACCTCATCTTTAGAATCATGAACATGATTCACAAAGTCCCTTTGAAATGAGCCTGGCATATCATGAGTATCTTCCTCATCTCCAACCTTATTGCAAATATCAGCATCACTTGGATTTCTCTCATCCCTTTCTTGACAATGACTCATCTTACTCCACAAAGCCTGAAGTGACAAATCGTCCTTTTGCTTTCGCAAAAAGTCTTCCGATTTAACTTTAACTCCCGAGCCTTTCACTCTCGAATCCCGTTTAGGTTTATATTTATTTTCCTGTTGTGCCCTAGATTCAACAGCCATAGCCTCATCCACGCATGAAGATACATCATCCAAAATCTCAACTTTCGGAATCAACTCACTCACTTCGGAAACCCGAACATTATCTTCCGAACTAGACACAACCGTGAACTTCCGAACTTTGCACATCAGATTCGGATACCCGATCATCGTTCGATCCAGACACAACTTCCGAACTTTGCACATGAACAACTTCGGAAACTCGAATATCTTCCGAACTATCAACATCAACTTTGGACATGCGATCATGTATATTCTCTTTACGATCTATACTAGGCATCCATTGCAAGTCAGGATCCTTGGGCTCACGTGCCCCCTTCACATCATTACCAATAATGACGTCACACAAACAATTAGGCACACACAATGCATTGACCTCTCCAATGAAATAGGGACTATCAAGCATGACCTTTGCCCTAGGAAAACGCCTAAGAGTGCCATCTATCAGCTTAACCAACTGAATCACCCCCGTGAACTGATTGTCTAATACTAAACTCGTTCTCACTATACTCGTGCTACTCCCAGAATCCTTCAGCACGGAAACGGGCTTGTTCATGGGTAACAACCTACCCGAAACAACCGGCATATCAGTCATCGCACCAACTTTTTCATACGCCATACCAAGCGTTTCAACACTTGCATCACTCTCTGATGGAACTTCACCTATGAGTATACAACCGGCTAAACTTTCTACGAATCTAGTGGATTTCGACTGACTACTTGCCACATCGTCTGAACGCAAAGTTCCTATCGGTATAAAATTTTCATTCGAATGTAAACTTGACTTGTTTGACCTAACGCTATTAATCGGAGTGTCCTCCACACTCATAGCCTGAGCTGAATGAACTATGGGCTTCATTGGACAATTCCGTTTCAAATGATTCGGACTACCACACATGTAACACCCATACATCGTACCGCCACTATCATAATTAGGTTTTGTGTTATATTCCGTTGAATTAGCATACTTAGGTTTCCTATCTGCCTGTGGACCTAATACTGATTTAGGGTTTTGGATTTGACTTAATCTCTGTTTCTGATTTTGATTCTGTCTTTGGTTTTGATTCTTAGGATTAAATTTATCATTCCTATGACCAATGAAAGTATGCAATCCATGCGCATGCACATATATCTCAGCACATTCAACCATCTCATGCAACTTCCGACAATTCCTCTCCTTCAAGAATCCAACTACCTCTCTGGGACAACAATCCAAAAATTGCTCCCTAACAACCAAATCGACCAGGGAATCGTAATCACTAACACCAGACAAATCCAACCACTTATCAAAGTACCCTTTCATCCTAACAGCAAACTGTTTTGGGCGCTCTTCCCTATTTGGTCTTACTGACCTGAATTTCTTCCTATAACCATCATCAGTAAGATGGAAGTATTCCATTAGCTCACGCTTTACCCTATCATAATCGATGCGATCAGTGCTATTCATTCTATTCACTACATCCAGTGATTTTCCAGTCAGATTCGAAATTAAATGCAAGCATCTAACTTGTTTTGGTATGTTCTGACTATCCATTAACAGTTCAAACTTTGTTATGTAAGAATCAAAACTGTCAGTTGATTCATCAAACTTTCCTACCTTCAACTTAATCCCACTGAACTCAAGAGGGCGTTCCTCTAATTTTGCCTGTTCAATTTTAATTTGGGCCAAGCGCAATTCGTGAGCTTCCTTTTCTCGTTCTCGCTCACGTTCGTGAGCTTCCTTTTCTCGTTCTCGCTCACGTTCGTGAGCTTCCTTTTCTCGTTCTCGCTCACGTTCGTAAGCTTCTTTTTCACGTTCCATAGACTCTGTGACAAAACTACTTAATTCGCCACCACTAAGTCCTATCTCTCTACCTAGAGTAGAAAACTCCTTCATTTTCTCTATACTACTAGCCATATTGACTAAATTCCAAAACTAACCAGACTTGAATTGTGAAAGGCGTCCGCAAAAACCAAAGCAACAATAGCTTTAACCTGGCAACCAAATGCCAAACCCTAGTACAAGCACCGCACTAGAAATCGTATCTCCACGAGCATACAATTTATTCAACCATGCGAACAAAGCCCACTTCACACATATAAATTCACAGTCTGTAACATTCAATACTTCCTACCATGCCAACGAGTTACCCGTAAAAATAGACAGTAATTATGTGAATTAAGAACAAACAGTTCTTCCCGACATATCCTTTATCCTAACGACCAACAGCCCACTATATACCATAGCATTAAAACAGGGTCTGCCTTCCCTAAATGCTGTTTACCCGGCCGAAAAAAGGTATGAATTATATTTTCCTACAGAAAATTTCCCACAATAATTCACCGTACTATCAAAATGTAAATTCAAGCATAGCAAGTATGATTAGTACCAAGGCTTCAATGCACACCTTGGGGAGAAATACTTTAAGAGCTATTACCAATAGACCATCAATAAAGTATCCATTTGGAAAGATGACTACAGATTACTTTCTTTCCTAAATAATTTTGAATTATTTCAAGCAGCAGTGGTCTCGGTGGGACCTCCAAATTGTCACGTGGGAAGTGACTTTTTTTAAATTATTTATCTACTGCTGCTTGACACCAAATAAAGAATACGTAGAACTGATGAATACAGTTATTAAAAAGATTTAATCATATCTCTTCAATCTTTCTGATGTTCTCTTTTGATGGTTTTACAATAATTTGTACATGAAAATATACACAGATATAACAAAATACAACTTAACTTAACGGTAATCGTTGACTCTAGCCCCCATCATCTCATCTGGCCTGACATGCCCCACTCGGCCCTGGTGGTCGGTCCAGTTCCTGGCCTCCGCAGCTAGCGATGTCTCTTCCACTCGGCCTCGGCCTCCGCAGACTGTTGCCCCTCGATGAGTAGCCCCCAGATCAGAGAGATGTGGCTTTAACGAATTAGTGGACGAGATCGAGCCCCCAATGATGACATGAATTGTGTCGAATCATGTCGGTGGAGAACCGGTGGCAGCTGGGGTCGTTATCTCGTCACCGACGTAGTCCCTCAGTTTTAACTTAGACTGCCTATACGAACATCTGTAGTCTATTCTAGCTTAGGTGGTTCTCCCTGAATTATTGAAACTAACCTCCTAATATACCCTACCGTTACTAGGAATAACTGTACAATTTCTATAACGTAATTCAAAGAATTTCAATAGCAGATGAGTGCATAAAGCAACACATTTTTAATAACAAAAGACTTCCTGTGCATCTGTACATCTACATTCTTCAATGCTAAAGCATAGTATTAAGACACCTGTATGAAAATGCTTAGCTAGTACGAAATATGTCTAACACTTGAACAAAATATGGCATCCACCTGATCTTGTACTCTAGGGGGGGGTATCAAACGTTTCCAACGCTTGCTTTTGGAACATTCAAAACATATGTACATATACAATTGTCTATAGGCCTACCATAAGCTGGACCAAGTAAATATTTTAAACACATGTCTGAACTCAACTGAAATACTCTATAATTAAATTTCTTTCCTGACATTGAGATTTAGTCTTTCGCCCTATCCGCGACTGGTCCAAATTATGACCAAAATGATTTTTCCAAATTTGCCCCCGAAAACCCCCCCAAATCAGCCGTCTTCGCTCCGTGGGGTCTTCTAACATCCAAACGCATCAATATTCAGAAGATAAAGAAGATCCGTTGAGATTTAGTCTTTCGCCCTATCCGCGACTGGTCCAAATTATGACCAAAATGATTTTTCCAAATTTGCCCCCGAAACCCCCCCCCCAAATCAGCCGTCTTCGCTCCGTGGGGTCTTCTAACATCCAAACGCATCAATATTCAGAAGATAAAGAAGATCCGTTGAGATTTAGTCTTTCGCCCTATCCGCGACTGGTCCAAATTATGACCAAAATGATTTTTCCAAATTTGCCCCCGAAACCCCCCCCCAAATCAGCCGTCTTCGCTCCGTGGGGTCTTCTAACATCCAAACGCATCAATATTCAGAAGATAAAGAAGATCCGTTGAGATTTAGTCTTTCGCCCTATCCGCGACTGGTCCAAATTATGACCAAAATGATTTTTCCAAATTTGCCCCCGAAACCCCCCCCCAAATCAGCCGTCTTCGCTCCGTGGGGTCTTCTAACATCCAAATGCATCAATATTCAGAAGATAAAGAAGATCCGTTGAGATTTAGTCTTTCGCCCTATCCGCGACTGGTCCAAATTATGACCAAAATGATTTTTCCAAATTTGCTCCCGAGCCCCCCCCCCAAATCAGCCGTCTTCGCTCCGTGGGGTCTTCTAACATCCAAACGCATCAATATTCAGAAGATAAAGAAGATCCGTTGAGATTTAGTCTTTCGCCCTATCCGCGACTGGTCCAAATTATGACCAAAATGATTTTTCCAAATTTGCCCCCGAAACCCCCCCCAAATCAGCCGTCTTCGCTCCGTGGGGTCTTCTAACATCCAAACGCATCAATATTCAGAAGATAAAGAAGATCCGTTGAGATTTAGTCTTTCGCCCTATCCGCGACTGGTCCAAATTATGACCAAAATGATTTTTCCAAATTTGCCCCCGAAAACCCCCCCAAATCAGCCGTCTTCGCTCCGTGGGGTCTTCTAACATCCAAACGCATCAATATTCAGAAGATAAAGAAGATCCGTTGAGATTTAGTCTTTCGCCCTATCCGCGACTGGTCCAAATTATGACCAAAATGATTTTTCCAAATTTGCCCCCGAAACCCCCCCCAAATCAGCCGTCTTCGCTCCGTGGGGTCTTCTAACATCCAAACGCATCAATATTCAGAAGATAAAGAAGATCCGTTGAGATTTAGTCTTTCGCCCTATCCGCGACTGGTCCAAAATATGACCAAAATGATTTTTCCAAATTTGCCCCCGAAACCCCCCCCCAAATCAGCCGTCTTCGCTCCGTGGGGTCTTCTAACATCCAAACGCATCAATATTCAGAAGATAAAGAAGATCCGTTGAGATTTAGTCTTTCGCCCTATCCGCGACTGGTCCAAATTATGACCAAAATGATTTTTCCAAATTTGCCCCCGAAACCCCCCCCCCAAATCAGCCGTCTTCGCTCCGTGGGGTCTTCTAACATCCAAACGCATCAATATTCAGAAGATAAAGAAGATTCGTTGAGATTTAGTCTTTCGCCCTATCCGCGACTGGTCCAAATTATGACCAAAATGATTTTTCCAAATTTGCCCCCGAAAACCCCCCCAAATCAGCCGTCTTCGCTCCGTGGGGTCTTCTAACATCCAAACGCATCAATATTCAGAAGATAAAGAAGATCCGTTGAGATTTAGTCTTTCGCCCTATCCGCGACTGGTCGAAATTATGACCAAAATGATTTTTCCAAATTTGCCCCCGAAAACCCCCCAAATCAGCCGTCTTCGCTCCGTGGGGTCTTCTAACATCCAAACGCATCAATATTCAGAAGATAAAGAAGATCCGTTGAGATTTAGTCTTTCGCCCTATCTGCGACTGGTCCAAATTATGACCAAAATGATTTTTCCAAATTTGCCCCCGAAACCCCCCCCCAAATCAGCCGTCTTTGCTCCGTGGGGTCTTCTAACATCCAAACGCATCAATATTCAGAAGATAAAGAAGATCCGTTGAGATTTAGTCTTTCGCCCTATCCGCGACTGGTCCAAATTATGACCAAAATGATTTTTCAAAATTTGCCCCCGAAACTCCCCCCAAATCAGCCGTCTTCGCTCCGTGGGGTCTTCTAACATCCAAACGCATCAATATTCAGAAGATAAAGAAGATTCGTTGAGATTTTGTCTTTCGCCCTATCCGCGACTGGTCCAAATTATGACCAAAATTATTTTTCCAAATTTGCCCCCGAAACCCCCCCCCAAATCAGCCGTCTTTGCTCCGTGGGGTCTTCTAACATCCAAACGCATCAATATTCAGAAGATAAAGAAGATCCGTTGAGATTTAGTCTTTCGCCCTATCCGCGACTGGTCCAAATTATGACCAAAATGATTTTTCCAAATTTGCCCCCGAAACTCCCCCCAAATCAGCCGTCTTCGCTCCGTGGGGTCTTCTAACATCCAAACGCATCAATATTCAGAAGATAAAGAAGATCCGTTGAGATTTAGTCTTTCGCCCTATCCGCGACTGGTCCAAATTATGACCAAAATGATTTTTCCAAATTTGCCCCCGAAACCCCCCCCCCAAATCAGCCGTCTTCGCTCCGTGGGGTCTTCTAACATCCAAACGCATCAATATTCAGAAGATAAAGAAGATCCGTTGAGATTTAGTCTTTCGCCCTATCCGCGACTGGTCCAAATTATGACCAAAATGATTTTTCCAAATTTGCCCCCGAAACCCCCCCCAAATCAGCCGTCTTCGCTCCGTGGGGTCTTCTAACATCCAAACGCATCAATATTCAGAAGATAAAGAAGATCCGTTGAGATTTAGTCTTTCGCCCTATCCGCGACTGGTCCAAATTATGACCAAAATGATTTTTCCAAATTTGCCCCCGAAAACCCCCCCAAATCAGCCGTCTTCGCTCCGTGGGGTCTTCTAACATCCAAACGCATCAATATTCAGAAGATAAAGAAGATCCGTTGAGATTTAGTCTTTCGCCCTATCCGCGACTGGTCCAAATTATGACCAAAATGATTTTTCCAAATTTGCCCCCGAAACCCCCCCCCCAAATCAGCCGTCTTCGCTCCGTGGGGTCTTCTAACATCCAAACGCATCAATATTCAGAAGATAAAGAAGATCCGTTGAGATTTAGTCTTTCGCCCTATCCGCGACTGGTCCAAATTATGACCAAAATGATTTTTCCAAATTTGCCCCCGAAACCCCCCCCCAAATCAGCCGTCTTCGCTCCGTGGGGTCTTCTAACATCCAAACGCATCAATATTCAGAAGATAAAGAAGATCCGTTGAGATTTAGTCTTTCGCCCTATCCGCGACTGGTCCAAATTATGACCAAAATGATTTTTCCAAATTTGCCCCCGAAAACCCCCCCAAATCAGCCGTCTTCGCTCCGTGGGGTCTTCTAACATCCAAACGCATCAATATTCAGAAGATAAAGAAGATCCGTTGAGATTTAGTCTTTCGCCCTATCCGCGACTGGTCCAAATTATGACCAAAATGATTTTTCCAAATTTGCCCCCGAAACCCCCCCCCCAAATCAGCCGTCTTCGCTCCGTGGGGTCTTCTAACATCCAAACGCATCAATATTCAGAAGATAAAGAAGATCCGTTGAGATTTAGTCTTTCGCCCTATCCGCGACTGGTCCAAATTATGACCAAAATGATTTTTCCAAATTTGCCCCCGAAACCCCCCCCCAAATCAGCCGTCTTCGCTCCGTGGGGTCTTCTAACATCCAAACGCATCAATATTCAGAAGATAAAGAAGATCCGTTGAGATTTAGTCTTTCGCCCAATCCGCGACTGATCCAAATTATGACCAAAATGATTTTTCCAAATTTGCACCCGAAACCCCCCCCCAAATCAGCCTTCTTCGCTCCGTGGGGTCTTCTAACATCCAAATGCATCAATATTCAGAAGATAAAGAAGATCGGTTGAGATTTAGTCTTTCGCCCTATCCGCGACTGGTCGAAATTATGACCAAAATGATTTTTCCAAATTTGCTCCCGAGCCCCCCCCCCAAATCAACCGTCTTCGCTCCGTGGGGTCTTCTAACATCCAAACACATCAATATTCAGAAGATAAAGAAGATTCGTTGAGATTTAGTCTTTCGCCCTATCCGCGACTGGTCCAAAATATGACCAAAATGATTTTTCCAAATTTGCCCCCGAAACCCCCCCCCAAATCAGCCGTCTTCGCTCCGTGGGGTCTTCTAACATCCAAACGCATCAATATTCAGAAGATAAAGAAGATCCGTTGAGATTTAGTCTTTCGCCCTATCCGCGACTGGTCCAAATTATGACCAAAATGATTTTTCCAAATTTGCCCCCGAAACCCCCCCCCCAAATCAGCCGTCTTCGCTCCGTGGGGTCTTCTAACATCCAAACGCATCAATATTCAGAAGATAAAGAAGATTCGTTGAGATTTAGTCTTTCGCCCTATCCGCGACTGGTCCAAATTATGACCAAAATGATTTTTCCAAATTTGCCCCCGAAAACCCCCCCAAATCAGCCGTCTTCGCTCCGTGGGGTCTTCTAACATCCAAACGCATCAATATTCAGAAGATAAAGAAGATCCGTTGAGATTTAGTCTTTCGCCCTATCCGCGACTGGTCGAAATTATGACCAAAATGATTTTTCCAAATTTGCCCCCGAAAACCCCCCAAATCAGCCGTCTTCGCTCCGTGGGGTCTTCTAACATCCAAACGCATCAATATTCAGAAGATAAAGAAGATCCGTTGAGATTTAGTCTTTCGCCCTATCTGCGACTGGTCCAAATTATGACCAAAATGATTTTTCCAAATTTGCCCCCGAAACCCCCCCCCAAATCAGCCGTCTTTGCTCCGTGGGGTCTTCTAACATCCAAACGCATCAATATTCAGAAGATAAAGAAGATCCGTTGAGATTTAGTCTTTCGCCCTATCCGCGACTGGTCCAAATTATGACCAAAATGATTTTTCAAAATTTGCCCCCGAAACTCCCCCCAAATCAGCCGTCTTCGCTCCGTGGGGTCTTCTAACATCCAAACGCATCAATATTCAGAAGATAAAGAAGATTCGTTGAGATTTTGTCTTTCGCCCTATCCGCGACTGGTCCAAATTATGACCAAAATGATTTTTCCAAATTTGCCCCCGAAACCCCCCCCCAAATCAGCCGTCTTCGCTCCGTGGGGTCTTCTAACATCCAAACGCATCATTATTCAGAAGATAAAGAAGATCCGTTGAGATTTAGTCTTTCGCCCTATCCGCGACTGGTCCAAATTATGACCAAAATGATTTTTCCAAATTTGCCCCCGAAACCCCCCCCCAAATCAGCCGTCTTCGCTCCGTGGGGTCTTCTAACATCCAAACGCATCAATATTCAAAAGATAAAGAAGATCCGTTGAGATTTAGTCTTTCGCCCTATCCGCGACTGGTCCAAATTATGACCAAAATTATTTTTCCAAATTTGCCCCCGAAACCCCCCCCCAAATCAGCCGTCTTTGCTCCGTGGGGTCTTCTAACATCCAAACGCATCAATATTCAGAAGATAAAGAAGATCCGTTGAGATTTAGTCTTTCGCCCTATCCGCGACTGGTCCAAATTATGACCAAAATGATTTTTCCAAATTTGCCCCCGAAACTCCCCCCAAATCAGCCGTCTTCGCTCCGTGGGGTCTTCTAACATCCAAACGCATCAATATTCAGAAGATAAAGAAGATCCGTTGAGATTTAGTCTTTCGCCCTATCCGCGACTGGTCCAAATTATGACCAAAATGATTTTTCCAAATTTGCCCCCGAAACCCCCCCCCCAAATCAGCCGTCTTCGCTCCGTGGGGTCTTCTAACATCCAAACGCATCAATATTCAGAAGATAAAGAAGATCCGTTGAGATTTAGTCTTTCGCCCTATCCGCGACTGGTCCAAATTATGACCAAAATGATTTTTCCAAATTTGCCCCCGAAACCCCCCCCAAATCAGCCGTCTTCGCTCCGTGGGGTCTTCTAACATCCAAACGCATCAATATTCAGAAGATAAAGAAGATCCGTTGAGATTTAGTCTTTCGCCCTATCCGCGACTGGTCCAAATTATGACCAAAATGATTTTTCCAAATTTGCCCCCGAAAACCCCCCCAAATCAGCCGTCTTCGCTCCGTGGGGTCTTCTAACATCCAAACGCATCAATATTCAGAAGATAAAGAAGATCCGTTGAGATTTAGTCTTTCGCCCTATCCGCGACTGGTCCAAATTATGACCAAAATGATTTTTCCAAATTTGCCCCCGAAACCCCCCCCCCAAATCAGCCGTCTTCGCTCCGTGGGGTCTTCTAACATCCAAACGCATCAATATTCAGAAGATAAAGAAGATCCGTTGAGATTTAGTCTTTCGCCCTATCCGCGACTGGTCCAAATTATGACCAAAATGATTTTTCCAAATTTGCCCCCGAAACCCCCCCCCAAATCAGCCGTCTTCGCTCCGTGGGGTCTTCTAACATCCAAACGCATCAATATTCAGAAGATAAAGAAGATCCGTTGAGATTTAGTCTTTCGCCCAATCCGCGACTGATCCAAATTATGACCAAAATGATTTTTCCAAATTTGCACCCGAAACCCCCCCCCAAATCAGCCTTCTTCGCTCCGTGGGGTCTTCTAACATCCAAATGCATCAATATTCAGAAGATAAAGAAGATCGGTTGAGATTTAGTCTTTCGCCCTATCCGCGACTGGTCGAAATTATGACCAAAATGATTTTTCCAAATTTGCTCCCGAGCCCCCCCCCCAAATCAACCGTCTTCGCTCCGTGGGGTCTTCTAACATCCAAACACATCAATATTCAGAAGATAAAGAAGATCCGTTGAGATTTAGTCTTTCGCCCTATCCGCGACTGGTCCAAATTATGACCAAAATGATTTTTCCAAATTTGCCCCCGAAACCCCCCCCCAAATCAGCCGTCTTCGCTCCGTGGGGTCTTCTAACATCCAAACGCATCAATATTCAGAAAATAAAGAAGATCCGTTGAGATTTAGTCTTTCGCCCTATCTGCGACTGGTCCAAATTATGACCAAAATGATTTTTCCAAATTTGCCCCCGAAACCCCCCCCCCAAATCAGCCGTCTTCGCTCCGTGGGGTCTTCTAACATCCAAACGCATCAATATTCAGAAGATAAAGAAGATCCGTTGAGATTTAGTCTTTCGCCCTATCCGCGACTGGTCCAAATTATGACCAAAATGATTTTTCCAAATTTGCCCCCGAAACCCCCCCCCAAATCAGCCGTCTTCGCTCCGTGGGGTCTTGTAACATCCAAACGCATCAATATTCAGAAGATAAAGAAGATCCGTTGAGATTTAGTCTTTCGCCCTATCCGCGACTGGTCGAAATTATGACCAAAATGATTTTTCCAAATTTGCCCCCGAAACCCCCCCCAAATCAGCCGTCTTCGCTCCGTGGGGTCTTCTAACATCCAAACGCATCAATATTCAGAAGATAAAGAAGATCCGTTGAGATTTAGTCTTTCGCCCTATCCGCGACTGGTCCAAATTATGACCAAAACGATTTTTCCAAATTTGCCCCCGAAACCCCCCCCCCAAATCAGCCGTCTTCGCTCCGTGGGGTCTTCTAACATCCAAACGCATCAATATTCAGAAGATAAAGAAGATCCGTTGAGATTTAGTCTTTCGCCCTATCCGCGACTGGTCCAAATTATGACCAAAATGATTTTTCCAAATTTGCCCCCGAAACTCCCCCCAAATCAGCCGTCTTCGCTCCGTGGGGTCTTCTAACATCCAAACGCATCAATATTCAGAAGATAAAGAAGATCCGTTGAGATTTAGTCTTTCGCCCTATCCGCGACTGGTCCAAATTATGACCAAAATGATTTTTCCAAATTTGCCCCCGAAACCCCCCCCCCAAATCAGCCGTCTTCGCTCCGTGGGGTCTTCTAACATCCAAACGCATCAATATTCAGAAGATAAAGAAGATCCGTTGAGATTTAGTCTTTCGCCCTATCCGCGACTGGTCCAAATTATGACCAAAATGATTTTTCCAAATTTGCCCCCGAAACCCCCCCCCCAAATCAGCCGTCTTTGCTCCGTGGGGTCTTCTAACATCCAAACGCATCAATATTCAGAAGATAAAGAAGATCCGTTGAGATTTAGTCTTTCGCCCTATCCGCGACTGGTCCAAATTATGACCAAAATGATTTTTCCAAATTTGCCCCCGAAACCCCCCCCAAATCAGCCGTCTTCGCTCCGTGGGGTCTTTTAACATCCAAACGCATCAATATTCAGAAGATAAAGAAGATCCGTTGAGATTTAGTCTTTCGCCCTATCCGCGACTGGTCCAAATTATGACCAAAATGATTTTTCCAAATTTGCCCCCGAAACCCCCCCCAAATCAGCCGTCTTCGCTCCGTGGGGTCTTCTAACATCCAAACGCATCAATATTCAGAAGATAAAGAAGATCCGTTGAGATTTAGTCTTTCGCCCTATCTGCGACTGGTCCAAATTATGACCAAAATGATTTTTCCAAATTTGCCCCCGAAAACCCCCCCAAATCAGCCGTCTTCGCTCCGTGGGGTCTTCTAACATCCAAACGCATCAATATTCAGAAGATAAAGAAGATCCGTTGAGATTTAGTCTATCGCCCTATCCGCGACTGGTCCAAATTATGACCAAAATGATTTTTCCAAATTTGCCCCCGAAACCCCCCCCCAAATCAGCCGTCTTCGCTCCGTGGGGTCTTCTAACATCCAAACGCATCAATATTCAGAAGATAAAGAAGATCCGTTGAGATTTAGTCTTTCGCCCTATCCGCGACTGGTCCAAATTATGACCAAAATGATTTTTCCAAATTTGCCCCCGAAACCCCCCCCAAATCAGCCGTCTTCGCTCCGTGGGGTCTTCTAACATCCAAACGCATCAATATTCAGAAGATAAAGAAGATCCGTTGAGATTTAGTCTTTCGCCCTATCCGCGACTGGTCCAAATTATGACCAAAATGATTTTTCCAAATTTGCCCCCGAAACCCCCCCCCCCAAATCAGCCGTCTTCGCTCCGTGGGGTCTTCTAACATCCAAATGCATCAATATTCAGAAGATAAAGAAGATCCGTTGAGATTTAGTCTTTCGCCCTATCCGCGACTGGTCCAAATTATGACCAAAATGATTTTTCCAAATTTGCCCCCGAAACCCCCCCCAAATCAGCCGTCTTCGCTCCGTGGGGTCTTCTAACATCCAAACGCATCAATATTCAGAAGATAAAGAAGATCCGTTGAGATTTAGTCTTTCGCCCTATCTGCGACTGGTCCAAATTATGACCAAAATGATTTTTCCAAATTTGCCCCCGAAACCCCCCCCCAAATCAGCCGTCTTCGCTCCGTGGGGTCTTCTAACATCCAAACGCATCAATATTCAGAAGATAAAGAAGATCCGTTGAGATTTAGTCTTTCGCCCTATCCGCGACTGGTCCAAATTATGACCAAAATGATTTTTCCAAATTTGCCCCCGAAACCCCCCCCCCAAATCAGCCGTCTTCGCTCCGTGGGGTCTTCTAACATCCAAACGCATCAATATTCAGAAGATAAAGAAGATCCGTTGAGATTTAGTCTTTCGCCCTATCCGCGACTGGTCGAAATTATGACCAAAATGATTTTTCCAAATTTGCCCCCGAAACCCCCCCCAAATCAGCCGTCTTCGCTCCGTGGGGTCTTCTAACATCCAAACGCATCAATATTCAGAAGATAAAGAAGATCCGTTGAGATTTAGTCTTTCGCCCTATCCGCGACTGGTCCAAATTATGACCAAAATGATTTTTCCAAATTTGCCCCCGAAACCCCCCCCCCCCAAATCAACCGTCTTTGCTCCGTGGGGTCTTCTAACATCCAAACGCATCAATATTCAGAAGATAAAGAAGATCCGTTGAGATTTAGTCTTTCGCCCTATCCGCGACTGGTCCAAATTATGACCAAAATGATTTTTCCAAATTTGCCCCCGAAACTCCCCCCAAATCAGCCGTCTTCGCTCCGTGGGGTCTTCTAACATCCAAACGCATCAATATTCAGAAGATAAAGAAGATCCGTTGAAATTTTGTCTTTCGCCCTATCCGCGACTGGTCCAAATTATGACCAAAATGATTTTTCCAAATTTGCCCCCGAAACCCCCCCCCAAATCAGCCGTCTTCGCTCCGTGGGGTCTTCTAACATCCAAACGCATCAATATTCAGAAGATAAAGAAGATCCGTTGAGATTTAGTCTTTTGCCCTATCCGCGACTGGTCCAAATTATGACCAAAATGATTTTTCCAAATTTGCCCCCGAAACCCCCCCAAATCAGCCGTCTTCGCTCCGTGGGGTCTTCTAACATCCAAACGCATCAATATTCAGAAGATAAAGAAGATCCGTTGAGATTTAGTCTTTCAATTCAATTCAATTCAATTCAAAAATGGTCTTTATTGATAATCAAACATGTTAACAATCATACATGAAAAAACAGCAAAAGCTGGAAATATCATGTTTACAAGTTGGTGTTTGCACATTATTAAATACATAGTAAAAACCACAGTAAAATACATTAAAAAGGCTATACATTCAAAAGTTAATACAATTTAAATAAAGCATAAAAGGCAATGAATGAATGAATGAATGAATACAATATGATAATGGCGGACTTGAAGGAGAGGAGACTGACACTTATTTAAATGACAAAAATAATTGTATGGTGGGGTGGGGATGACCATTTTGCATTGCCTTTCCTAGTCGACACACTCATCTTTTGTTGAGTATGTCAACCAAAAAAGGCAATGGACTGTTTTTAAATCTTGTTGTTCTTATTAGAAATTGTTGATAGTTGTTTGTACGACGAAGAGATATGTTTGTATGTTTTTTCCGAGGTAGCCATGTCTTACACAAAGGATGAGTTGAAAGTGATTTTGCAAACTTTTTACACTATCCGCGACTGGTCCAAATTATGACCAAAATGATTTGTCCAAATTTGCCCCCGAAACCCCCCCCCCCAAATCAGCCGTCTTTGCTCCGTGGGGTCTTCTAACATCCAAACGCATCAATATTCAGAAGATAAAGAAGATCCGTTGAGATTAAGTCTTTCGCCCTATCCGCGACTGGTCCAAATTATGACCAAAATGATTTTTCCAAATTTGCCCCCGAAAACCCCCCCAAATCAGCCGTCTTCGCTCCGTGGGGTCTTCTAACATCCAAACGCATCAATATTCAGAAGATAAAGAAGATCCGTTGAGATTTAGTCTTTCGCCCTATCCGCGACTGGTCCAAATTATGACCAAAATGATTTTTCCAAATTTGCCCCCGAAACCCCCCCCCGAATCAGCCGTCTTCGCTCCGTGGGGTCTTCTAACATCCAAACGCATCAATATTCAGAAGATAAAGAAGATCCGTTGAGATTTAGTCTTTCGCCCTATCCGCGACTGGTCCAAATTATGACCGAAATGATTTTTCCAAATTTGCCCCCGAAACCCCCCCAAATCAGCCGTCTTCGCTCCGTGGGGTCTTCTAACATCCAAACGCATCAATATTCAGAAGATAAAGAAGATCCGTTGAGATTTAGTCTTTCGCCCTATCCGCGACTGGTCCAAATTATGACCAAAATGGTTTTTCCAAATTTGCCCCCGAAACCCCCCCAAATCAGCCATCTTCGCTCCGTGGGGTCTTCTAACATCCAAACGCATCAATATTCAGAAGATAAAGAAGATCCGTTGAGATTTAGTCTTTCGCCCTATCCGCGACTGGTCCAAATTATGACCAAAATGATTTTTCCAAATTTGCCCCCGAAACCCCCCCCCCAAATCAGCCGTCTTCGCTCCGTGGGGTCTTCTAACATCCAAACGCATCAATATTCGAAGGATAAAGAAGATCCGTTGAGATTTAGTCTTTCGCCCTATCCGCGACTGGTCCAAATTATGACCAAAATGATTTTTCCAAATTTGCCCCCGAAACCCCCCCCCAAATCAGCCGTCTTCGCTCCGTGGGGTCTTCTAACATCCAAACGCATCAATATTCAGAAGATAAAGAAGATCCGTTGAGATTTAGTCTTTCGCCCTATCCGCGACTGGTCCAAATTATGACCAAAATGATTTTTCCAAATTTGCCCCCGAAACCCCCCCCAAATCAGCCGTCTTCGCTCCGTGGGGTCTTCTAACATCCAAACGCATCAATATTCAGAAGATAAAGAAGATCCGTTGAGATTTAGTCTTTCGCCCTATCCGCGACTGGTCCAAATTATGACCAAAATGATTTTTCCAAATTTGCCCCCGAAACCCCCCCCCGAATCAGCCGTCTTCGCTCCGTGGAGTCTTCTAACATCCAAACGCATCAATATTCAGAAGATAAAGAAGATCCGTTGAGATTTAGTCTTTCGCCCTATCCGCGACTGGTCCAAATTATGACCGAAATGATTTTTCCAAATTTGCCCCCGAAACCCCCCCAAATCAGCCGTCTTCGCTCCGTGGGGTCTTCTAACATCCAAACGCATCAATATTCAGAAGATAAAGAAGATCCGTTGAGATTTAGTCTTTCGCCCTATCCGCGACTGGTCCAAATTATGACCAAAATGGTTTTTCCAAATTTGCCCCCGAAACCCCCCCAAATCAGCCATCTTCGCTCCGTGGGGTCTTCTAACATCCAAACGCATCAATATTCAGAAGATAAAGAAGATCCGTTGAGATTTAGTCTTTCGCCCTATCCGCGACTGGTCCAAATTATGACCAAAATGATTTTTCCAAATTTGCCCCCGAAACCCCCCCCCCAAATCAGCCGTCTTCGCTCCGTGGGGTCTTCTAACATCCAAACGCATCAATATTCGAAGGATAAAGAAGATCCGTTGAGATTTAGTCTTTCGCCCTATCCGCGACTGGTCCAAATTATGACCAAAATGATTTTTCCAAATTTGCCCCCGAAACCCCCCCCCAAATCAGCCGTCTTCGCTCCGTGGGGTCTTCTAACATCCAAACGCATCAATATTCAGAAGATAAAGAAGATCCGTTGAGATTTAGTCTTTCGCCCTATCCGCGACTGGTCCAAATTATGACCAAAATGATTTTTCCAAATTTGCCCCCGAAACCCCCCCCAAATCAGCCGTCTTTGCTCCGTGGGGTCTTCTAACATCCAAACGCATCAATATTCAGAAGATAAAGAAGATCCGTTGAGATTTAGTCTTTCGCCCTATCCGCGACTGGTCCAAATTATGACCAAAATGATTTTTCCAAATTTGCCCCCGAAAACCCCCCCAAATCAGCCGTCTTCGCTCCGTGGGGTCTTCTAACATCCAAACGCATCAATATTCAGAAGATAAAGAAGATCCGTTGAGATTTAGTCTTTCGCCCTATCCGCGACTGGTCCAAATTATGACCAAAATGATTTTTCCAAATTTGCCCCCGAAACCCCCCCCCCAAATCAGCCGTCTTCGCTCCGTGGGGTCTTCTAACATCCAAACGCATCAATATTCAGAAGATAAAGAAGATCCGTTGAGATTTAGTCTTTCGCCCTATCCGCGACTGGTCCAAATTATGACCAAAATGATTTTTCCAAATTTGCCCCCGAAACCCCCCCCCCAAATCAGCCGTCTTCGCTCCGTGGGGTCTTCTAACATCCAAACGCATCAATATTCAGAAGATAAAGAAGATCCGTTGAGATTTAGTCTTTCGCCCAATCCGCGACTGATCCAAATTATGACCAAAATGATTTTTCCAAATTTGCACCCGAAACCCCCCCCCAAATCAGCCTTCTTCGCTCCGTGGGGTCTTCTAACATCCAAATGCATCAATATTCAGAAGATAAAGAAGATCGGTTGAGATTTAGTCTTTCGCCCTATCCGCGACTGGTCCAAATTATGACCAAAATGATTTTTCCAAATTTGCTCCCGAGCCCCCCCCCCAAATCAGCCGTCTTCGCTCCGTGGGGTCTTCTAACATCCAAACACATCAATATTCAGAAGATAAAGAAGATCCGTTGAGATTTAGTCTTTCGCCCTATCCGCGACTGGTCCAAATTATGACCAAAATGATTTTTCCAAATTTGCCCCCGAAACCCCCCCCAAATCAGCCGTCTTCGCTCCGTGGGGTCTTCTAACATCCAAACGCATCAATATTCAGAAAATAAAGAAGATCCGTTGAGATTTAGTCTTTCGCCCTATCTGCGACTGGTCCAAATTATGACCAAAATGATTTTTCCAAATTTGCCCCCGAAACCCCCCCCCCAAATCAGCCGTCTTCGCTCCGTGGGGTCTTCTAACATCCAAACGCATCAATATTCAGAAGATAAAGAAGATCCGTTGAGATTTAGTCTTTCGCCCTATCCGCGACTGGTCCAAATTATGACCAAAATGATTTTTCCAAATTTGCCCCCGAAACCCCCCCCCAAATCAGCCGTCTTCGCTCCGTGGGGTCTTCTAACATCCAAACGCATCAATATTCAGAAGATAAAGAAGATCCGTTGAGATTTAGTCTTTCGCCCTATCCGCGACTGGTCGAAATTATGACCAAAATGATTTTTCCAAATTTGCCCCCGAAACCCCCCCCAAATCAGCCGTCTTCGCTCCGTGGGGTCTTCTAACCTCCAAACGCATCAATATTCAGAAGATAAAGAAGATCCGTTGAGATTTAGTCTTTCGCCCTATCCGCGACTGGTCCAAATTATGACCAAAACGATTTTTCCAAATTTGCCCCCGAAACCCCCCCCCCCAAATCAGCCGTCTTCGCTCCGTGGGGTCTTCTAACATCCAAACGCATCAATATTCAGAAGATAAAGAAGATCCGTTGAGATTTAGTCTTTCGCCCTATCCGCGACTGGTCCAAATTATGACCAAAATGATTTTTCCAAATTTGCCCCCGAAACTCCCCCCAAATCAGCCGTCTTCGCTCCGTGGGGTCTTCTAACATCCAAACGCATCAATATTCAGAAGATAAAGAAGATCCGTTGAGATTTAGTCTTTCGCCCTATCCGCGACTGGTCCAAATTATGACCAAAATGATTTTTCCAAATTTGCCCCCGAAACCCCCCCCCAAATCAGCCGTCTTCGCTCCGTGGGGTCTTCTAACATCCAAACGCATCAATATTCAGAAGATAAAGAAGATCCGTTGAGATTTAGTCTTTCGCCCTATCCGCGACTGGTCCAAATTATGACCAAAATGATTTTTCCAAATTTGCCCCCGAAACCCCCCCCCAAATCAGCCGTCTTTGCTCCGTGGGGTCTTCTAACATCCAAACGCATCAATATTCAGAAGATAAAGAAGATCCGTTGAGATTTAGTCTTTCGCCCTATCCGCGACTGGTCCAAATTATGACCAAAATGATTTTTCCAAATTTGCCCCCGAAACCCCCCCCCCAAATCAGCCGTCTTCGCTCCGTGGGGTCTTTTAACATCCAAACGCATCAATATTCAGAAGATAAAGAAGATCCGTTGAGATTTAGTCTTTCGCCCTATCCACGACTGGTCCAAATTATGACCAAAATGATTTTTCCAAATTTGCCCCCGAAACCCCCCCCAAATCAGCCGTCTTCGCTCCGTGGGGTCTTCTAACATCCAAACGCATCAATATTCAGAAGATAAAGAAGATCCGTTGAGATTTAGTCTTTCGCCCTATCTGCAACTGGTCCAAATTATGACCAAAATGATTTTTCAAAATTTGCCCCCGAAAACCCCCCCAAATCAGCCGTCTTCGCTCCGTGGGGTCTTCTAACATCCAAACGCATCAATATTCAGAAGATAAAGAAGATCCGTTGAGATTTAGTCTTTCGCCCTATCCGCGACTGGTCCAAATTATGACCAAAATGATTTTTCCAAATTTGCCCCCGAAACCCCCCCCCAAATCAGCCGTCTTCGCTCCGTGGGGTCTTCTAACATCCAAACGCATCAATATTCAGAAGATAAAGAAGATCCGTTGAGATTTAGTCTTTCGCCCTATCCGCGACTGGTCCAAATTATGACCAAAATGATTTTTCCAAATTTGCCCCCGAAACCCCCCCCAAATCAGCCGTCTTCGCTCCGTGGGGTCTTCTAACATCCAAACGCATCAATATTCAGAAGATAAAGAAGATCCGTTGAGATTTAGTCTTTCGCCCTATCCGCGACTGGTCCAAATTATGACCAAAATGATTTTTCCAAATTTGCCCCCGAAACCCCCCCCCCCCAAATCAGCCGTCTTCGCTCCGTGGGGTCTTCTAACATCCAAATGCATCAATATTCAGAAGATAAAGAAGATCCGTTGAGATTTAGTCTTTCGCCCTATCCGCGACTGGTCCAAATTATGACCAAAATGATTTTTCCAAATTTGCCCCCGAAACCCCCCCCAAATCAGCCGTCTTCGCTCCGTGGGGTCTTCTAACATCCAAACGCATCAATATTCAGAAGATAAAGAAGATCCGTTGAGATTTAGTCTTTCGCCCTATCTGCGACTGGTCCAAATTATGACCAAAATGATTTTTCCAAATTTGCCCCCGAAAACCCCCCCCCCAAATCAGCCGTCTTCGCTCCGTGGGGTCTTCTAACATCCAAACGCATCAATATTCAGAAGATAAAGAAGATCCGTTGAGATTTAGTCTTTCGCCCTATCCGCGACTGGTCCAAATTATGACCAAAATGATTTTTCCAAATTTGCCCCCGAAACCCCCCCCCCAAATCAGCCGTCTTCGCTCCGTGGGGTCTTCTAACATCCAAACGCATCAATATTCAGAAGATAAAGAAGATCCGTTGAGATTTAGTCTTTCGCCCTATCCGCGACTGGTCGAAATTATGACCAAAATGATTTTTCCAAATTTGCCCCCGAAACCCCCCCCAAATCAGCCGTCTTCGCTCCGTGGGGTCTTCTAACATCCAAACGCATCAATATTCAGAAGATAAAGAAGATCCGTTGAGATTTAGTCTTTCGCCCTATCCGCGACTGGTCCAAATTATGACCAAAATGATTTTTCCAAATTTGCCCCCGAAACCCCCCCCAAATCAGCCGTCTTCGCTCCGTGGGGTCTTCTAACATCCAAACGCATCAATATTCAGAAGATAAAGAAGATCCGTTGAGATTTAGTCTTTCGCCCTATCTGCGACTGGTCCAAATTATGACCAAAATGATTTTTCCAAATTTGCCCCCGAAACCCCCCCCCAAATCAGCCGTCTTCGCTCCGTGGGGTCTTCTAACATCCAAACGCATCAATATTCAGAAGATAAAGAAGATCCGTTGAGATTTAGTCTTTCGCCCTATCCGCGACTGGTCCAAATTATGACCAAAATGATTTTTCCAAATTTGCCCCCGAAACCCCCCCCCCCCAAATCAGCCGTCTTCGCTCCGTGGGGTCTTCTAACATCCAAACGCATCAATATTCAGAAGATAAAGAAGATCCGTTGAGATTTAGTCTTTCGCCCTATCCGCGACTGGTCGAAATTATGACCAAAATGATTTTTCCAAATTTGCCCCCGAAACCCCCCCCAAATCAGCCGTCTTCGCTCCGTGGGGTCTTCTAACATCCAAACGCATCAATATTCAGAAGATAAAGAAGATCCGTTGAGATTTAGTCTTTCGCCCTATCCGCGACTGGTCCAAATTATGACCAAAATGATTTTTCCAAATTTGCCCCCGAAACCCCCCCCCCAAATCAACCGTCTTTGCTCCGTGGGGTCTTCTAACATCCAAACGCATCAATATTCAGAAGATAAAGAAGATCCGTTGAGATTTAGTCTTTCGCCCTATCCGCGACTGGTCCAAATTATGACCAAAATGATTTTTCCAAATTTGCCCCCGAAACTCCCCCCAAATCAGCCGTCTTCGCTCCGTGGGGTCTTCTAACATCCAAACGCATCAATATTCAGAAGATAAAGAAGATCCGTTGAAATTTTGTCTTTCGCCCTATCCGCGACTGGTCCAAATTATGACCAAAATGATTTTTCCAAATTTGCCCCCGAAACCCCCCCCCCAAATCAGCCGTCTTCGCTCCGTGGGGTCTTCTAACATCCAAACGCATCAATATTCAGAAGATAAAGAAGATCCGTTGAGATTTAGTCTTTTGCCCTATCCGCGACTGGTCCAAATTATGACCAAAATGATTTTTCCAAATTTGCCCCCGAAACCCCCCCAAATCAGCCGTCTTTGCTCCGTGGGGTCTTCTAACATCCAAACGCATCAATATTCAGAAGATAAAGAAGATCCGTTGAGATTTAGTCTTTCAATTCAATTCAATTCAATTCAAAAATGGTCTTTATTGATAATCAAACATGTTAACAATCATACATGAAAAAACAGCAAAAGCTGGAAATATCATGTTTACAAGTTGGTGTTTGCACATTATTAAATACATAGTAAAAACCACAGTAAAATACATTAAAAAGGCTATACATTCAAAAGTCAATACAATTTAAATAAAGCATAAAAGGCAATGAATGAATGAATGAATGAATACAATATGATAATGGCGGACTTGAAGGAGAGGAGACTGACACTTATTTAAATGACAAAAATAATTGTATGGTGGGGTGGGGATGACCATTTTGCATTGCCTTTCCTAGTCGACACACTCATCTTTTGTTGAGTATGTCAACCAAAAAAGGCAATGGACTGTTTTTAAATCTTGTTGTTCTTATTGGAAATTGTTGATAGTTGTTTGTACGACGAAGAGATATGTTTGTATGTTTTTTCCGAGGTAGCCATGTCTTACACAAAGGATGAGTTGAAAGTGATTTTGCAAACTTTTTACACTATCCGCGACTGGTCCAAATTATGACCAAAATGATTTGTCCAAATTTGCCCCCGAAACCCCCCCCCCCAAATCAGCCGTCTTTGCTCCGTGGGGTCTTCTAACATCCAAACGCATCAATATTCAGAAGATAAAGAAGATCCGTTGAGATTAAGTCTTTCGCCCTATCCGCGACTGGTCCAAATTATGACCAAAATGATTTTTCCAAATTTGCCCCCGAAAACCCCCCCAAATCAGCCGTCTTCGCTCCGTGGGGTCTTCTAACATCCAAACGCATCAATATTCAGAAGATAAAGAAGATCCGTTGAGATTTAGTCTTTCGCCCTATCCGCGACTGGTCCAAATTATGACCAAAATGATTTTTCCAAATTTGCCCCCGAAACCCCCCCCCGAATCAGCCGTCTTCGCTCCGTGGAGTCTTCTAACATCCAAACGCATCAATATTCAGAAGATAAAGAAGATCCGTTGAGATTTAGTCTTTCGCCCTATCCGCGACTGGTCCAAATTATGACCGAAATGATTTTTCCAAATTTGCCCCCGAAACCCCCCCAAATCAGCCGTCTTCGCTCCGTGGGGTCTTCTAACATCCAAACGCATCAATATTCAGAAGATAAAGAAGATCCGTTGAGATTTAGTCTTTCGCCCTATCCGCGACTGGTCCAAATTATGACCAAAATGGTTTTTCCAAATTTGCCCCCGAAACCCCCCCAAATCAGCCATCTTCGCTCCGTGGGGTCTTCTAACATCCAAACGCATCAATATTCAGAAGATAAAGAAGATCCGTTGAGATTTAGTCTTTCGCCCTATCCGCGACTGGTCCAAATTATGACCAAAATGATTTTTCCAAATTTGCCCCCGAAACCCCCCCCCCAAATCAGCCGTCTTCGCTCCGTGGGGTCTTTTAACATCCAAACGCATCAATATTCAGAAGATAAAGAAGATCCGTTGAGATTTAGTCTTTCGCCCTATCCGCGACTGGTCCAAATTATGACCAAAATGATTTTTCCAAATTTGCCCCCGAAACCCCCCCCAAATCAGCCGTCTTCGCTCCGTGGGGTCTTCTAACATCCAAACGCATCAATATTCAGAAGATAAAGAAGATCCGTTGAGATTTAGTCTTTCGCCCTATCTGCAACTGGTCCAAATTATGACCAAAATGATTTTTCAAAATTTGCCCCCGAAAACCCCCCCAAATCAGCCGTCTTCGCTCCGTGGGGTCTTCTAACATCCAAACGCATCAATATTCAGAAGATAAAGAAGATCCGTTGAGATTTAGTCTTTCGCCCTATCCGCGACTGGTCCAAATTATGACCAAAATGATTTTTCCAAATTTGCCCCCGAAACCCCCCCCCCAAATCAGCCGTCTTCGCTCCGTGGGGTCTTCTAACATCCAAACGCATCAATATTCAGAAGATAAAGAAGATCCGTTGAGATTTAGTCTTTCGCCCTATCCGCGACTGGTCCAAATTATGACCAAAATGATTTTTCCAAATTTGCCCCCGAAACCCCCCCCAAATCAGCCGTCTTCGCTCCGTGGGGTCTTCTAACATCCAAACGCATCAATATTCAGAAGATAAAGAAGATCCGTTGAGATTTAGTCTTTCGCCCTATCCGCGACTGGTCCAAATTATGACCAAAATGATTTTTCCAAATTTGCCCCCGAAACCCCCCCCCCCCAAATCAGCCGTCTTCGCTCCGTGGGGTCTTCTAACATCCAAATGCATCAATATTCAGAAGATAAAGAAGATCCGTTGAGATTTAGTCTTTCGCCCTATCCGCGACTGGTCCAAATTATGACCAAAATGATTTTTCCAAATTTGCCCCCGAAACCCCCCCCAAATCAGCCGTCTTCGCTCCGTGGGGTCTTCTAACATCCAAACGCATCAATATTCAGAAGATAAAGAAGATCCGTTGAGATTTAGTCTTTCGCCCTATCTGCGACTGGTCCAAATTATGACCAAAATGATTTTTCCAAATTTGCCCCCGAAAACCCCCCCCCCAAATCAGCCGTCTTCGCTCCGTGGGGTCTTCTAACATCCAAACGCATCAATATTCAGAAGATAAAGAAGATCCGTTGAGATTTAGTCTTTCGCCCTATCCGCGACTGGTCCAAATTATGACCAAAATGATTTTTCCAAATTTGCCCCCGAAACCCCCCCCCCAAATCAGCCGTCTTCGCTCCGTGGGGTCTTCTAACATCCAAACGCATCAATATTCAGAAGATAAAGAAGATCCGTTGAGATTTAGTCTTTCGCCCTATCCGCGACTGGTCGAAATTATGACCAAAATGATTTTTCCAAATTTGCCCCCGAAACCCCCCCCAAATCAGCCGTCTTCGCTCCGTGGGGTCTTCTAACATCCAAACGCATCAATATTCAGAAGATAAAGAAGATCCGTTGAGATTTAGTCTTTCGCCCTATCCGCGACTGGTCCAAATTATGACCAAAATGATTTTTCCAAATTTGCCCCCGAAACCCCCCCCAAATCAGCCGTCTTCGCTCCGTGGGGTCTTCTAACATCCAAACGCATCAATATTCAGAAGATAAAGAAGATCCGTTGAGATTTAGTCTTTCGCCCTATCTGCGACTGGTCCAAATTATGACCAAAATGATTTTTCCAAATTTGCCCCCGAAACCCCCCCCCAAATCAGCCGTCTTCGCTCCGTGGGGTCTTCTAACATCCAAACGCATCAATATTCAGAAGATAAAGAAGATCCGTTGAGATTTAGTCTTTCGCCCTATCCGCGACTGGTCCAAATTATGACCAAAATGATTTTTCCAAATTTGCCCCCGAAACCCCCCCCCCCAAATCAGCCGTCTTCGCTCCGTGGGGTCTTCTAACATCCAAACGCATCAATATTCAGAAGATAAAGAAGATCCGTTGAGATTTAGTCTTTCGCCCTATCCGCGACTGGTCGAAATTATGACCAAAATGATTTTTCCAAATTTGCCCCCGAAACCCCCCCCAAATCAGCCGTCTTCGCTCCGTGGGGTCTTCTAACATCCAAACGCATCAATATTCAGAAGATAAAGAAGATCCGTTGAGATTTAGTCTTTCGCCCTATCCGCGACTGGTCCAAATTATGACCAAAATGATTTTTCCAAATTTGCCCCCGAAACCCCCCCCCCAAATCAACCGTCTTTGCTCCGTGGGGTCTTCTAACATCCAAACGCATCAATATTCAGAAGATAAAGAAGATCCGTTGAGATTTAGTCTTTCGCCCTATCCGCGACTGGTCCAAATTATGACCAAAATGATTTTTCCAAATTTGCCCCCGAAACTCCCCCCAAATCAGCCGTCTTCGCTCCGTGGGGTCTTCTAACATCCAAACGCATCAATATTCAGAAGATAAAGAAGATCCGTTGAAATTTTGTCTTTCGCCCTATCCGCGACTGGTCCAAATTATGACCAAAATGATTTTTCCAAATTTGCCCCCGAAACCCCCCCCCCAAATCAGCCGTCTTCGCTCCGTGGGGTCTTCTAACATCCAAACGCATCAATATTCAGAAGATAAAGAAGATCCGTTGAGATTTAGTCTTTTGCCCTATCCGCGACTGGTCCAAATTATGACCAAAATGATTTTTCCAAATTTGCCCCCGAAACCCCCCCAAATCAGCCGTCTTTGCTCCGTGGGGTCTTCTAACATCCAAACGCATCAATATTCAGAAGATAAAGAAGATCCGTTGAGATTTAGTCTTTCAATTCAATTCAATTCAATTCAAAAATGGTCTTTATTGATAATCAAACATGTTAACAATCATACATGAAAAAACAGCAAAAGCTGGAAATATCATGTTTACAAGTTGGTGTTTGCACATTATTAAATACATAGTAAAAACCACAGTAAAATACATTAAAAAGGCTATACATTCAAAAGTCAATACAATTTAAATAAAGCATAAAAGGCAATGAATGAATGAATGAATGAATACAATATGATAATGGCGGACTTGAAGGAGAGGAGACTGACACTTATTTAAATGACAAAAATAATTGTATGGTGGGGTGGGGATGACCATTTTGCATTGCCTTTCCTAGTCGACACACTCATCTTTTGTTGAGTATGTCAACCAAAAAAGGCAATGGACTGTTTTTAAATCTTGTTGTTCTTATTGGAAATTGTTGATAGTTGTTTGTACGACGAAGAGATATGTTTGTATGTTTTTTCCGAGGTAGCCATGTCTTACACAAAGGATGAGTTGAAAGTGATTTTGCAAACTTTTTACACTATCCGCGACTGGTCCAAATTATGACCAAAATGATTTGTCCAAATTTGCCCCCGAAACCCCCCCCCCCAAATCAGCCGTCTTTGCTCCGTGGGGTCTTCTAACATCCAAACGCATCAATATTCAGAAGATAAAGAAGATCCGTTGAGATTAAGTCTTTCGCCCTATCCGCGACTGGTCCAAATTATGACCAAAATGATTTTTCCAAATTTGCCCCCGAAAACCCCCCCAAATCAGCCGTCTTCGCTCCGTGGGGTCTTCTAACATCCAAACGCATCAATATTCAGAAGATAAAGAAGATCCGTTGAGATTTAGTCTTTCGCCCTATCCGCGACTGGTCCAAATTATGACCAAAATGATTTTTCCAAATTTGCCCCCGAAACCCCCCCCCGAATCAGCCGTCTTCGCTCCGTGGAGTCTTCTAACATCCAAACGCATCAATATTCAGAAGATAAAGAAGATCCGTTGAGATTTAGTCTTTCGCCCTATCCGCGACTGGTCCAAATTATGACCGAAATGATTTTTCCAAATTTGCCCCCGAAACCCCCCCAAATCAGCCGTCTTCGCTCCGTGGGGTCTTCTAACATCCAAACGCATCAATATTCAGAAGATAAAGAAGATCCGTTGAGATTTAGTCTTTCGCCCTATCCGCGACTGGTCCAAATTATGACCAAAATGGTTTTTCCAAATTTGCCCCCGAAACCCCCCCAAATCAGCCATCTTCGCTCCGTGGGGTCTTCTAACATCCAAACGCATCAATATTCAGAAGATAAAGAAGATCCGTTGAGATTTAGTCTTTCGCCCTATCCGCGACTGGTCCAAATTATGACCAAAATGATTTTTCCAAATTTGCCCCCGAAACCCCCCCCCCAAATCAGCCGTCTTCGCTCCATGGGGTCTTCTAACATCCAAACGCATCAATATTCGAAGGATAAAGAAGATCCGTTGAGATTTAGTCTTTCGCCCTATCCGCGACTGGTCCAAATTATGACCAAAATGATTTTTCCAAATTTGCCCCCGAAACCCCCCCCCCAAATCAGCCGTCTTCGCTCCGTGGGGTCTTCTAACATCCAAACGCATCAATATTCAGAAGATAAAGAAGATCCGTTGAGATTTAGTCTTTCGCCCTATCCGCGACTGGTCCAAATTATGACCAAAATGATTTTTCCAAATTTGCCCCGAAACCCCCCCCAAATCAGCCGTCTTCGCTCAGTGGGGTCTTCTAACATCCAAACGCATCAATATTCAGAAGATAAAGAAGATCCGTTGAGATTTAGTCTTTCGCCCTATCCGCGACTGGTCCAAATTATGACCAAAATGATTTTTCCAAATTTGCCCCCAAAACCCCCCCCAAATCAGCCGTCTTCGCTCCGTGGGGTCTTCTAACATCCAAACGCATCAATATTCAGAAGATAAAGAAGATCCGTTGAGATTTAGTCTTTCGCCCTATCCGCGACTGGTCCAAATTATGACCAAAATGATTTTTCCAAATTTGCCCCCGAAACCCCCCCCAAATCAGCCGTCTTCGCTCCGTGGAGTCTTCTAACATCCAAACGCATCAATATTCAGAAGATAAAGAAGATCCGTTGAGATTTAGTCTTTCACCCTATCCGCGACTGGTCCAAATTATGACCAAAATGATTTTTCCAAATTTGCCCCCGAAACCCCCCCCAAATCAGCCGTCTTCGCTCCGTAGGGTCTTCTAACATCCAAACGCAACAATATTCAGAAGATAAAGAAGATCCGTTGAGATTTAGTCTTTCGCCCTATCCGCGACTGGTCCAAATTATGACCAAAATGATTTTTCCAAATTTGCCCCCGAAACCCCCCCCAAATCAGCCGTCTTCGCTCCGTGGAGTCTTCTAACATCCAAACGCATCAATATTCAGAAGATAAAGAAGATCCGTTGAGATTTAGTCTTTCGCCCTATCCGCGACTGGTCCAAATTATGACCAAAATGATTTGTCCAAATTTGCCCCCGAAAACCACCCCAAATCAGCCGTCTTCGCTCCGTGGGGTCTTCTAACATCCAAACGCATCAATATTCAGAAGATAAAGAAGATCCGTTGAGATTTAGTCTTTCGCCCTATCCGCGACTGGTCCAAATTATGACCGAAATGATTTTTCCAAATTTGCCCCCGAAACCCCCCCCCCGAATCAGCCGTCTTCGCTCCGTGGGGTCTTCTAACATCCAAACGCATCAATATTCAGAAGATAAAGAAGATCCGTTGAGATTTAGTCTTTCGCCCTATCCGCGACTGGTCCAAATTATGACCAAAATGATTTTTCAAAATTTGCCCCCAAAACCCCCCCCAAATCAGCCGTCTTTGCTCCGTGGAGTCTTCTAACATCCAAACGCATCAATATTCAGAAGATAAAGAAGATCCGTTGAGATTTAGTCTTTCGCCCTATCCGCGACTGGTCCAAATTATGACCAAAATGATTTTTCCAAATTTGTCCCCGAAACCCCCCCCCAAATCAGCCGTTTTCGCTCCGTGGGGTCTTCTAACATCCAAACGCATCAATATTCAGAAGATAAAGAAGATCCATTGACATTTAGTCTTTCGCCCTATCCGCGACTGGTCCAAATTATGACCAAAATGATTTTTCCAAATTTGCCCCCGAAACCCCCCCCAAATCAGCCGTCTTCGCTCCGTGGGGTCTTCTAACATCCAAACGCATCAATATTCAGAAGGTAAAGAAGATCCGTTGAGATTTAGTCTTTCGCCCTATCCGCGACTGGTCCAAATTATGACCAAAATGATTTTTCCAAATTTGCCCCCGAAACCCCCCCCCCAAATCAGCCGTCTTCGCTCCGTAGGGTCTTCTAACATCCAAACGCATAAATATTCAGAAGATAAAGAAGATCCGTTGAGATTTAGTCTTTCGCCCTATCCGCGACTGGTCCAAATTATGACCAAAATGATTTTTCCAAATTTGCCCCCGAACCCCCCCCCCAAATCAGCCGTCTTCGCTCCGTGGGGTCTTCTAACATCCAAACGCATCAATATTCAGAAGATAAAGAAGATCCGTTGAGATTTAGTCTTTCGCCCTATCCGCGACTGGTCCAAATTATGACCAAAATGATTTTTCCAAATTTGCCCCCGAAACCCCCCCCAAATCAGCCGTCTTCGCTCCGTGGGGTCTTCTAACATCCAAACGCATCAATATTCAGAAGATAAAGAAGATCCGTTGAGATTTAGTCTTTCGCCCTATCCGCGACTGGTCCAAATTATGACCAAAATGATTTGTCCAAATTTGCCCCCGAAACCCCCCCCCCCCAAATCAGCCGTCTTTGCTCCGTGGGGTCTTCTAACATCCAAACGCATCAATATTCAGAAGATAAAGAAGATCCGTTGAGATTTAGTCTTTCGCCCTATCCGCGACTGGTCCAAATTATGACCAAAATGATTTTTCCAAATTTGCCCCCGAAAACCCCCCCAAATCAGCCGTCTTCGCTCCGTGGGGTCTTCTAACATCCAAACGCATCAATATTCAGAAGATAAAGAAGATCCGTTGAGATTTAGTCTTTCGCCCTATCCGCGACTGGTCCAAATTATGACCAAAATGATTTTTCCAAATTTGCCCCCGAAACCCCCCCCCCGAATCAGCCGTCTTCGCTCCGTGGAGTCTTCTAACATCCAAACGCATCAATATTCAGAAGATAAAGAAGATCCGTTGAGATTTAGTCTTTCGCCCTATCCGCGACTGGTCCAAATTATGACCGAAATGATTTTTCCAAATTTGCCCCCGAAACCCCCCCAAATCAGCCGTCTTCGCTCCGTGGGGTCTTCTAACATCCAAACGCATCAATATTCAGAAGATATTAAAAGAAGATCCGTTGAGATTTAGTCTTTCGCCCTATCCGCGACTGGTCCAAATTATGACCAAAATGATTTTTCCAAATTTGCCCCCGAAACCCCCCCAAATCAGCCATCTTCGCTCCGTGGGGTCTTCTAACATCCAAACGCATCAATATTCAGAAGATAAAGAAGATCCGTTGAGATTTAGTCTTTCGCCCTATCCGCGACTGGTCCAAATTATGACCAAAATGATTTTTCCAAATTTGCCCCCGAAACCCCCCCCCAAATCAGCCGTCTTCGCTCCGTGGGGTCTTCTAACATCCAAACGCATCAATATTCAGAAGATAAAGAAGATCCGTTGAGATTTAGTCTTTCGCCCTATCCGCGACTGGTCCAAATTATGACCAAAATGATTTTTCCAAATTTGCCCCCGAAACCCCCCCCCCAAATCAGCCGTCTTCGCTCCGTGGGGTCTTCTAACATCCAAACGCATCAATATTCAGAAGATAAAGAAGATCCGTTGAGATTTAGTCTTTCGCCCTATCCGCGACTGGTCCAAATTATGACCAAAATGATTTTTCCAAATTTGCCCCGAAACCCCCCCCCAAATCAGCCGTCTTCGCTCAGTGGGGTCTTCTAACATCCAAACGCATCAATATTCAGAAGATAAAGAAAATTCGTTGAGATTTAGTCTTTCGCCCTATCCGCGACTGGTCCAAATTATGACCAAAATGATTTTTCCAAATTTGCCCCCGAAACCTCCCCCAAATCAGCCGTCTTCACTCCGTGGGGTCTTCTAACATCCAAACGCATCAATATTCAGAAGATAAAGAAGATCCGTTGAGATTTAGTCTTTCGCCCTATCCGCGACTGGTCCAAATTATGACCAAAATGATTTTTCCAAATTTGCCCCCGAAACCCCCCCCCCAAATCAGCCGTCTTCGCTCCGTGGGGTCTTCTAACATCCAAACGCATCAATATTCAGAAGAAAAAGAAGATCCGTTGAGATTTAGTCTTTCGCCCTATCCGCGACTGGTCCAAATTATGACCAAAATGATTTTTCCAAATTTGCCCCCGAAACCCCCCCCCCAAATCAGCCGTCTTCGCTCCGTGGGGTCTTCTAACATCCAAACGCATCAATATTTAGAAGATAAAGAAGATCCGTTGAGATTTAGTCTTTCGCCCTATCCGCGACTGGTCCAAATTATGACCAAAATCATTTTTCCAAATTTGCCCCCGAAACCCCCCCTCAAATCAGCCGTCTTCGCTCCGTGGGGTCTTCTAACATCCAAACGCATCATTATTCAGAAGATAAAGAAGATCCGTTGAGATTTAGTCTTTCGCCCTATCCGCGACTGGTCCAAATTATGACCAAAATGATTTTTCCAAATTTACCCCCGAAACCCCCCCCAAATCAGCCGTCTTCGCTCCGTGGGGTCTTCTAACATCCAAACGCATCAATATTCAGAAGATAAAGAAGATCCGTTGAGATTTAGTCTTTCGCCCTATCCGCGACTGGTCCAAATTATGACCAAAATGATTTTTCCAAATTTGTCCCCGAAACCCCCCCCAAATCAGCCGTCTTCGCTCCGTGGGGTCTTCTAACATCCAAACGCATCAATATTCAGAAGATAAAGAAGATCCGTTGAGATTTAGTCTTTCGCCCTATCCGCGACTGGTCCAAATTATGACCGAAATGATTTTTCCAAATTTGCCCCCGAAACCCCCCCCCAAATCAGCCGTCTTCGCTCCGTGGGGTCTTCTAACATCCAAACGCATCAATATTCAGAAGATAAAGAAGATCCGTTGAGATTTAGTCTTTCGCCCTATCCGCGACTGGTCCAAATTATGACCAAAATGATTTTTCCAAATTTGCCCCCGAAACCCCCCCCCAAATCAGCCGTCTTCGCTCCGTGGGTTCTTCTAACATCCAAACGCATCAATATTCAGAAGATAAAGAAGATCCGTTGAGATTTAGTCTTTCGCCCTATCCGCGACTGGTCCAAATTATGACCAAAATGATTTTTCCAAATTTGCCCCCGAACCCCCCCCCCAAATCAGCCGTCTTCGCTCCGTGGGGTCTTCTAACATCCAAACGCATCAATATTCAGAAGATAAAGAAGATCCGTTGAGATTTAGTCTTTCGCCCTATCCGCGACTGGTCCAAATTATGACCAAAATGATTTTTCCAAATTTGCCCCCGAAACCCCCCCCAAATCAGCCGTCTTCGCTCCGTGGGGTCTTCTAACATCCAAACGCATCAATATTCAGAAGATAAAGAAGATCCGTTGAGATTTAGTCTTTCGCCCTATCCGCGACTGGTCCAAATTATGACCAAAATGATTTGTCCAAATTTGCCCCCGAAACCCCCCCCCCCAAATCAGCCGTCTTTGCTCCGTGGGGTCTTCTAACATCCAAACGCATCAATATTCAGAAGATAAAGAAGATCCGTTGAGATTTAGTCTTTCGCCCTATCCGCGACTGGTCCAAATTATGACCAAAATGATTTTTCCAAATTTGCCCCCGAAAACCCCCCCAAATCAGCCGTCTTCGCTCCGTGGGGTCTTCTAACATCCAAACGCATCAATATTCAGAAGATAAAGAAGATCCGTTGAGATTTAGTCTTTCGCCCTATCCGCGACTGGTCCAAATTATGACCAAAATGATTTTTCCAAATTTGCCCCCGAAACCCCCCCCCGAATCAGCCGTCTTCGCTCCGTGGAGTCTTCTAACATCCAAACGCATCAATATTCAGAAGATAAAGAAGATCCGTTGAGATTTAGTCTTTCGCCCTATCCGCGACTGGTCCAAATTATGACCGAAATGATTTTTCCAAATTTGCCCCCGAAACCCCCCCAAATCAGCCGTCTTCGCTCCGTGGGGTCTTCTAACATCCAAACGCATCAATATTCAGAAGATAAAGAAGATCCGTTGAGATTTAGTCTTTCGCCCTATCCGCGACTGGTCCAAATTATGACCAAAATGATTTTTCCAAATTTGCCCCGGAAACCCCCCCAAATCAGCCATCTTCGCTCCGTGGGGTCTTCTAACATCCAAACGCATCAATATTCAGAAGATAAAGAAGATCCGTTGAGATTTAGTCTTTCGCCCTATCCGCGACTGGTCCAAATTATGACCAAAATGATTTTTCCAAATTTGCCCCCGAAACCCCCCCCCAAATCAGCCGTCTTCGCTCCGTGGGGTCTTCTAACATCCAAACGCATCAATATTCAGAAGATAAAGAAGATCCGTTGAGATTTAGTCTTTCGCCCTATCCGCGACTGGTCCAAATTATGACCAAAATGATTTTTCCAAATTTGCCCCCGAAACCCCCCCCCCAAATCAGCCGTCTTCGCTCCGTGGGGTCTTCTAACATCCAAACGCATCAATATTCAGAAGATAAAGAAGATCCGTTGAGATTTAGTCTTTCGCCCTATCCGCGACTGGTCCAAATTATGACCAAAATGATTTTTCCAAATTTGCCCCGAAACCCCCCCCAAATCAGCCGTCTTCGCTCAGTGGGGTCTTCTAACATCCAAACGCATCAATATTCAGAAGATAAAGAAAATTCGTTGAGATTTAGTCTTTCGCCCTATCCGCGACTGGTCCAAATTATGACCAAAATGATTTTTCCAAATTTGCCCCCGAAACCTCCCCCAAATCAGCCGTCTTCACTCCGTGGGGTCTTCTAACATCCAAACGCATCAATATTCAGAAGATAAAGAAGATCCGTTGAGATTTAGTCTTTCGCCCTATCCGCGACTGGTCCAAATTATGACCAAAATGATTTTTCCAAATTTGCCCCCGAAACCCCCCCCCCCAAATCAGCCGTCTTCGCTCCGTGGGGTCTTCTAACATCCAAACGCATCAATATTCAGAAGAAAAAGAAGATCCGTTGAGATTTAGTCTTTCGCCCTATCCGCGACTGGTCCAAATTATGACCAAAATGATTTTTCCAAATTTGCCCCCGAAACCCCCCCCCCAAATCAGCCGTCTTCGCTCCGTGGGGTCTTCTAACATCCAAACGCATCAATATTCAGAAGATAAAGAAGATCCGTTGAGATTTAGTCTTTCGCCCTATCCGCGACTGGTCCAAATTATGACCAAAATCATTTTTCCAAATTTGCCCCCGAAACCCCCCCTCAAATCAGCCGTCTTCGCTCCGTGGGGTCTTCTAACATCCAAACGCATCATTATTCAGAAGATAAAGAAGATCCGTTGAGATTTAGTCTTTCGCCCTATCCGCGACTGGTCCAAATTATGACCAAAATGATTTTTCCAAATTTACCCCCGAAACCCCCCCCAAATCAGCCGTCTTCGCTCCGTGGGGTCTTCTAACATCCAAACGCATCAATATTCAGAAGACAAAGAAGATCCGTTGAGATTTAGTCTTTCGCCCTATCCGCGACTGGTCCAAATTATGACCAAAATGATTTTTCCAAATTTGCCCCCGAAACCCCCCCCCCCAAATCAGCCGTCTTCGCTCCGTGGGGTCTTCTAACATCCAAACGCATCAATATTCAGAAGATAAAGAAGATCCGTTGAGATTTAGTCTTTCGCCCTATCCGCGACTGGTCCAAATTATGACCGAAATGATTTTTCCAAATTTGCCCCCGAAACCCCCCCCCAAATCAGCCGTCTTCGCTCCGTGGGGTCTTCTAACATCCAAACGCATCAATATTCAGAAGATAAAGAAGATCCGTTGAGATTTAGTCTTTCGCCCTATCCGCGACTGGTCCAAATTATGACCAAAATGATTTTTCCAAATTTGCCCCCGAAACCCCACCCCAAATCAGCCGTCTTCGCTCCGTGGGTTCTTCTAACATCCAAACACATCAATATTCAGAAGATAAAGAAAATTCGTTGAGATTTAGTCTTTCGCCCTATCCGCGACTGGTCCAAATTATGACCAAAATGATTTTTCCAAATTTGCCCCCAAAACCTCCCCCAAATCAGCCGTCTTCACTCCGTGGGGTCTTCTAACATCCAAACGCATCAATATTCAGAAGAAAAAGAAGATCCGTTGAGATTTAGTCTTTCGCCCTATCCGCGACTGGTCCAAATTATGACCAAAATGATTTTTCCAAATTTGCCCCCGAAACCCCCCCCAAATCAGCCGTCTTCGCTCCGTGGGGTCTTCTAACATCCAAACGCATCAATATTCAGAAGATAAAGAAGATCCGTTGAGATTTAGTCTTTCGCCCTATCCGCGACTGGTCCAAATTATGACCAAAATGATTTTTCCAAATTTGCCCCGAAACCCCCCCCAAATCAGCCGTCTTCGCTCCGTGGGGTCTTCTAACATCCAAACGCATCAATATTCAGAAGATAAAGAAGATCCGTTGAGATTTAGTCTTTCGCCCTATCCGCGACTGGTCCAAATTATGACCAAAATGATTTTTCCAAATTTGCCCCCGAAACCCCCCCCCCAAATCAGCCGTCTTCGCTCCGTGGGGTCTTCTAACATCCAAACGCATCAATATTCAGAAGATAAAGAAGATCCGTTGAGATTTAGTCTTTCGCCCTATCCGCGACTGGTCCAAATTATGACCAAAATGATTTTTCCAAATTTGCCCCGAAACCCCCCCCAAATCAGCCGTCTTCGCTCAGTGGGGTCTTCTAACATCCAAACGCATCAATATTCAGAAGATAAAGAAAATTCGTTGAGATTTAGTCTTTCGCCCTATCCGCGACTGGTCCAAATTATGACCAAAATGATTTTTCCAAATTTGCCCCCGAAACCTCCCCCAAATCAGCCGTCTTCACTCCGTGGGGTCTTCTAACATCCAAACGCATCAATATTCAGAAGATAAAGAAGATCCGTTGAGATTTAGTCTTTCGCCCTATCCGCGACTGGTCCAAATTATGACCAAAATGATTTTTCCAAATTTGCCCCCGAAACCCCCCCCCCCAAATCAGCCGTCTTCGCTCCGTGGGGTCTTCTAACATCCAAACGCATCAATATTCAGAAGAAAAAGAAGATCCGTTGAGATTTAGTCTTTCGCCCTATCCGCGACTGGTCCAAATTATGACCAAAATGATTTTTCCAAATTTGCCCCCGAAACCCCCCCCCCAAATCAGCCGTCTTCGCTCCGTGGGGTCTTCTAACATCCAAACGCATCAATATTCAGAAGATAAAGAAGATCCGTTGAGATTTAGTCTTTCGCCCTATCCGCGACTGGTCCAAATTATGACCAAAATCATTTTTCCAAATTTGCCCCCGAAACCCCCCCTCAAATCAGCCGTCTTCGCTCCGTGGGGTCTTCTAACATCCAAACGCATCATTATTCAGAAGATAAAGAAGATCCGTTGAGATTTAGTCTTTCGCCCTATCCGCGACTGGTCCAAATTATGACCAAAATGATTTTTCCAAATTTACCCCCGAAACCCCCCCCAAATCAGCCGTCTTCGCTCCGTGGGGTCTTCTAACATCCAAACGCATCAATATTCAGAAGACAAAGAAGATCCGTTGAGATTTAGTCTTTCGCCCTATCCGCGACTGGTCCAAATTATGACCAAAATGATTTTTCCAAATTTGCCCCCGAAACCCCCCCCCCCAAATCAGCCGTCTTCGCTCCGTGGGGTCTTCTAACATCCAAACGCATCAATATTCAGAAGATAAAGAAGATCCGTTGAGATTTAGTCTTTCGCCCTATCCGCGACTGGTCCAAATTATGACCGAAATGATTTTTCCAAATTTGCCCCCGAAACCCCCCCCCAAATCAGCCGTCTTCGCTCCGTGGGGTCTTCTAACATCCAAACGCATCAATATTCAGAAGATAAAGAAGATCCGTTGAGATTTAGTCTTTCGCCCTATCCGCGACTGGTCCAAATTATGACCAAAATGATTTTTCCAAATTTGCCCCCGAAACCCCACCCCAAATCAGCCGTCTTCGCTCCGTGGGTTCTTCTAACATCCAAACACATCAATATTCAGAAGATAAAGAAAATTCGTTGAGATTTAGTCTTTCGCCCTATCCGCGACTGGTCCAAATTATGACCAAAATGATTTTTCCAAATTTGCCCCCAAAACCTCCCCCAAATCAGCCGTCTTCACTCCGTGGGGTCTTCTAACATCCAAACGCATCAATATTCAGAAGAAAAAGAAGATCCGTTGAGATTTAGTCTTTCGCCCTATCCGCGACTGGTCCAAATTATGACCAAAATGATTTTTCCAAATTTGCCCCCGAAACCCCCCCCAAATCAGCCGTCTTCGCTCCGTGGGGTCTTCTAACATCCAAACGCATCAATATTCAGAAGATAAAGAAGATCCGTTGAGATTTAGTCTTTCGCCCTATCCGCGACTGGTCCAAATTATTACCAAAATGATTTTTCCAAATTTGCCCCGAAACCCCCCCCAAATCAGCCGTCTTCGCTCCGTGGGGTCTTCTAACATCCAAACGCATCAATATTCAGAAGATAAAGAAGATCCGTTGAGATTTAGTCTTTCGCCCTATCCGCGACTGGTCCAAATTATGACCAAAATGATTTTTCCAAATTTGCCCCCGAAACCCCCCCTCAAATCAGCCGTCTTTGCTCCGTGGGGTCTTCTAACATCCAAACGCATCATTATTCAGAAGATAAAGAAGATCCGTTGAGATTTAGTCTTTCGCCCTATCCGCGACTGGTCCAAATTATGACCAAAATGATTTTTCCAAATTTACCCCCGAAACCCCCCCCAAATCAGCCGTCTTCGCTCCGTGGGGTCTTCTAACATCCAAACGCATCAATATTCAGAAGATAAAGAAGATCCGTTGAGATTTAGTCTTTCGCCCTATCCGCGACTGGTCCAAATTATGACCAAAATGATTTTTCCAAATTTGCCCCCGAAACCCCCCTCCAAATCAGCCGTCTTCGCTCCGTGGGGTCTTCTAACATCCAAAACGCATCAATATTCAGAAGATAAAGAAGATCCGTTGAGATTTAGTCTTTCGCCCTATCCGCGACTGGTCCAAATTATGACCAAAATGATTTTTCCAAATTTACCCCCGAAACCCCCCCCAAATCAGCCGTCTTCGCTCCGTGGGGTCTTCTAACATCCAAACGCATCAATATTCAGAAGATAAAGAAGATCCGTTGAGATTTAGTCTTTCGCCCTATCCGCGACTGGTCCAAATTATGACCAAAATGATTTTTCCAAATTTGCCCCCGAAACCCCCCCCCAAATCAGCCGTCTTCGCTCCGTGGGGTCTTCTAACATCCAAACGCATCAATATTCAGAAGATAAAGAAGATCCGTTGAGATTTAGTCTTTCGCCCTATCCGCGACTGGTCCAAATTATGACCGAAATGATTTTTCCAAATTTGCCCCCGAAACCCCCCCCCAAATCAGCCGTCTTCGCTCCGTGGGGTCTTCTAACATCCAAACGCATCAATATTCAGAAGATAAAGAAGATCCGTTGAGATTTAGTCTTTCGCCCTATCCGCGACTGGTCCAAATTATGACCAAAATGATTTTTCCAAATTTGCCCCCGAAACCCCCCCCCCAAATCAGCCGTCTTCGCTCCGTGGGGTCTTCTAACATCCAAACGCATCAATATTCAGAAGATAAAGAAAATTCGTTGAGATTTAGTCTTTCGCCCTATCCGCGACTGGTCCAAATTATGACCAAAATGATTTTTCCAAATTTGCCCCCAAAACCTCCCCCAAATCAGCCGTCTTCACTCCGTGGGGTCTTCTAACATCCAAACGCATCAATATTCAGAAGAAAAAGAAGATCCGTTGAGATTTAGTCTTTCGCCCTATCCGCGACTGGTCCAAATTATGACCAAAATGATTTTTCCAAATTTGCCCCCGAAACCCCCCCCCATATCAGCCGTCTTCGCTCCGTGTGGTCTTCTAACATCCAAACGCATCAATATTCAGAAGATAAAGAAGATCCGTTGAGATTTAGTCTTTCGCCCTATCCGCGACTGGTCCAAATTATTACCAAAATGATTTTTCCAAATTTGCCCCGAAACCCCCCCCAAATCAGCCGTCTTCGCTCCGTGGGGTCTTCTAACATCCAAACGCATCAATATTCAGAAGAAAAAGAAGATCCGTTGAGATTTAGTCTTTCGCCCTATCCGCGACTGGTCCAAATTATGACCAAAATGATTTTTCCAAATTTGCCCCGAAACCCCCCCCAAATCAGCCGTCTTCGCTCCGTGGGGTCTTCTAACATCCAAACGCATCAATATTCAGAAGATAAAGAAGATCCGTTGAGATTTAGTCTTTCGCACTATCCGCGACTGGTCCAAATTATGACCAAAATCATTTTTCCAAATTTGCCCCCGAAACCCCCCCTCAAATCAGCCGTCTTCGCTCCGTGGGGTCTTCTAACATCCAAACGCATCATTATTCAGAAGATAAAGAAGATCCGTTGAGATTTAGTCTTTCGCCCTATCCGCGACTGGTCCAAATTATGACCAAAATGATTTTTCCAAATTTACCCCCGAAACCCCCCCCAAATCAGCCGTCTTCGCTCCGTGGGGTCTTCTAACATCCAAACGCATCAATATTCAGAAGATAAAGAAGATCCGTTGAGATTTAGTCTTTCGCCCTATCCGCGACTGGTCCAAATTATGACCAAAATGATTTTTCCAAATTTGCCCCCGAAACCCCCCCCCAAATCAGCCGTCTTCGCTCCGTGGGGTCTTCTAACATCCAAACGCATCAATATTCAGAAGATAAAGAAGATCCGTTGAGATTTAGTCTTTCGCCCTATCCGCGACTGGTCCAAATTATGACCAAAATGATTTTTCCAAATTTGCCCCCGAAACCCCCCCCCCAAATCAGCCGTCTTCGCTCCGTGGGGTCTTCTAACATCCAAACGCATCAATATTCAGAAGATAAAGAAGATCCGTTGAGATATAGTCTTTCGCCCTATCCGCGACTGGTCCAAATTATGACCAAAATGATTTTTCCAAATTTGCCCCCGAAACCCCCCCCAAATCAGCCGTCTTCGCTCCGTGGGGTCTTCTAACATCCAAACGCATCAATATTCAGAAGATAAAGAAGATCCGTTGAGATTTAGTCATTCGCCCTATCCGCGACTGGTCCAAATTATGACCAAAATGATTTTTCCAAATTTGCCCCCGAAACCCCCCCCCCCAAATCAGCCGTCTTCGCTCCGTGGGGTCTTCTAACATCCAAACGCATCAATATTCAGAAGATAAGGAAGATCCGTTGAGATTTAGTCTTTCGCCCTATCCGCGACTGGTCCAAATTATGACCAAAATGATTTTTCCAAATTTGCCCCCGAAACCCCCCCCCAAATCAGCCGTCTTCGCTCCGTGGGGTCTTCTAACATCCAAACGCATCAATATTCAGAAGATAAAGAAGATCCGTTGAGATTTAGTCTTTCGCCCTATCCGCGACTGGTCCAAATTATGACCAAAATGATTTTTCCAAATTTGCCCCCGAAACCCCCCCCAAATCAGCCGTCTTCGCTCCGTGGGGTCTTCTAACATCCAAACGCATCAATATTCAGAAGATAAAGAAGATCCGTTGAGATTTAGTCTTTCGCCCTATCCGCGACTGGTCCAAATTATGACCAAAATGATTTTTCCAAATTGGCCCCCGAAAACCCCCCCCAAATCAGCCGTCTTCGCTCCGTGGAGTCTTCTAACATCCAAACGCATCAATATTCAGAAGATAAAGAAGATCCGTTGAGATTTAGTCTTTCGCCCTATCCGCGACTGGTCCAAATTATGACCAAAATGATTTTTCCAAATTTGCCCCCGAAACCCCCCCCCAAATCAGCCGTCTTCGCTCCGTGGAGTCTTCTAACATCTAAACGCATCAATATTCAGAAGATAAAGAAGATCCGTTGAGATTTAGTCTTTCGCCCTATCCGCGACTGGTCCAAATTATGACCAAAATGATTTTTCAAAATTTGCCCCCGAAACCCCCCCCCCAAATCAGCCGTCTTCGCTCCGTGGGGTCTTCTAACATCCAAACGCATCAATATTCAGAAGATAAAGAAGATCCGTTGAGATTTAGTCTTTCGCCCTATCCGCGACTGGTCCAAATTATGACCAAAATGATTTTTCCAAATTTGCCCCCGAAACCCCCCCCAAATCAGCCGTCTTCGCTCCGTGGGGTCTTCTAACATCCAAACGCATCAATATTCAGAAGATAAAGAAGATCCGTTGAGATTTAGTCTTTCGCCCTATCCGCGACTGGTCCAAATTATGACCAAAATGATTTTTCCAAATTTGCCCCCGAAACCCCCCCCCCCAAATCAGCCGTCTTCGCTCCGTGGGGTCTTCTAACATCCAAACGCATCAATATTCAGAAGATAAAGAAGATCCTGAGATTTAGTCTTTCGCCCAATCCGC
Source organism: Lytechinus pictus (assembly GCF_037042905.1). Taxonomy (NCBI): domain Eukaryota; kingdom Metazoa; phylum Echinodermata; class Echinoidea; order Temnopleuroida; family Toxopneustidae; genus Lytechinus; species Lytechinus pictus. The sequence goes on along the minus strand of NW_026974173.1, from coordinate 31,490 downwards.
GACTGGTCCAAATTATGACCAAAATGATATTCCCAAATTTGCCCCCAAAACCCCCCCCCAAATCAGCCGTCTTTGCTCCGTGAGGTCTTCTAACATCCAAACGCATCAATATTCAGAAGATAAAGAAGATCCGTTGACATTTAGTCTTTCGCCCTATCCGCGACTGGTCCAAATTATGACCAAAATGATTTTTCCAAATTTGCCCCCGAAACCCCCCCAAATCAGCCGTCTTCGCTCCGTGGGGTCTTCTAACATCCAAACGCATCAATATTCAGAAGATAAAGAAGATCCATTGAGATTTAGTCTTTCGCCCTATCCGCGACTGGTCCAAATTATGACCAAAATGATTTTTCCAAATTTGCCCCCGAAACCCCCCCCAAATCAGCCGTCTTCGCTCCGTGGGGTCTTCTAACATCCAAACGCATCAATATTCAGAAGATAAAGAAGATCCGTTGAGATTTAGTCTTTCGCCCTATCCGCGTCTGGTCCAAATTATGACTAAAATCATTTTTCCAAATTTGCCCCCGAAACCCCCCCTCAAATCAGCCGTCTTCGCTCCCTGGGGTCTTCTAACATCCAAACGCATCATTATTCAGAAGATAAAGAAGATCCGTTGAGACTTAGTCTTTCGCCCTATCCGCGACTGGTCCAAATTATGACCAAAATGATTTTTCCAAATTTACCCCCGAAACCCCCCCCAAATCAGCCGTCTTCGCTCCGTGGGGTCTTCTAACATCCAAACGCATCAATATTCAGAAGATAAAGAAGATCCGTTGAGATTTAGTCTTTCGCCCTATCCGCGACTGGTCCAAATTATGACCAAAATGATTTTTCCAAATTTGCCCCCGAAACCCCCCCCAAATCAGCCGTCTTTGCTCCGTGGGGTCTTCTAACATCCAAATGCATCAATATTCAGAAGATAAAGAAGATCCGTTGAGATTTAGTCTTTCGCCCTATCCGCGACTGGTCCAAATTATGACCAAAATGATTTTTCCAAATTGGCCTCCGAAACCCCCCCCCCCCCAAATCAGCCGTCTTCGCTCCGTGGGGTCTTCTAACATCCAAACGCATCAATATTCAGAAGATAAAGAAGATCCGTTGAGATTTAGTCTTTCGCCCTATCCGCGACTGGTCCCAATTATGACCGAAATGATTTTTCCAAATTTGCCCCCGAAACCCCCCCCCAAATCAGCCGTCTTCGCTCCGTGGGGTCTTCTAACATCCAAACGCATCAATATTCAGAAGATAAAGAAGATCCGTTGAGATTTAGTCTTTCGCCCTATCCGCGACTGGTCCAAATTATGACCAAAATGATTTTTCCAAATTTGCCCCCGAAACCCCCCCCCAAATCAGCCGTCTTCGCTCCGTGGGGTCTTCTAACATCCAAACGCATCAATATTCAGAAGATAAAGAAAATTCGTTGAGATTTAGTCTTTCGCCCTATCCGCGACTGGTCCAAATTATGACCAAAATGATTTTTCCAAATTTGCCCCCAAAACCTCCCCCAAATCAGCCGTCTTCACTCCGTGGGGTCTTCTAACATCCAAACGCATCAATATTCAGAAGAAAAAGAAGATCCGTTGAGATTTAGTCTTTCGCCCTATCCGCGACTGGTCCAAATTATGACCAAAATGATTTTTCCAAATTTGCCCCCGAAACCCCCCCCCCAAATCAGCCGTCTTCGCTCCGTGGGGTCTTCTAACATTTAAACGCATCAATATTCAGAAGATAAAGAAGATCCTTTGAGATTTAGTCTTTCGCCCTATCCGCAACTGGTCCAAATTATTACCAAAATGATTTTTCCAAATTTGCCCCGAAACCCCCCCCAAATCAGCCGTCTTCGCTCCGTGGGGTCTTCTAACATCCAAACGCATCAATATTCAGAAGATAAAGAAGATCCGTTGAGATTTAGTCTTTCGCCCTATCCGCGACTGGTCCAAATTATGACCAAAATGATTTTTCCAAATTTACCCCCGAAACCCCCCCCAAATCAGCCGTCTTCGCTCCGTGGGGTCTTCTAACATCCAAACGCATCAATATTCAGAAGATAAAGAAGATCCGTTGAGATTTAGTCTTTCGCCCTATCCGCGACTGGTCCAAATTATGACCAAAATGATTTTTCCAAATTTGCCCCCGAAACCCCCCCCCAAATCAGCCGTCTTTGCTCCGTGGGGTCTTCTAACATCCAAATGCATCAATATTCAGAAGATAAAGAAGATCCGTTGAGATTTAGTCTTTCGCCCTATCCGCGACTGGTCCAAATTATGACCAAAATGATTTTTCCAAATTGGCCTCCGAAACCCCCCCCCCCCCAAATCAGCCGTCTTCGCTCCGTGGGGTCTTCTAACATCCAAACGCATCAATATTCAGAAGATAAAGAAGATCCGTTGAGATTTAGTCTTTCGCCCTATCCGCGACTGGTCCCAATTATGACCGAAATGATTTTTCCAAATTTGCCCCCGAAACCCCCCCCCAAATCAGCCGTCTTCGCTCCGTGGGGTCTTCTAACATCCAAACGCATCAATATTCAGAAGATAAAGAAGATCCGTTGAGATTTAGTCTTTCGCCCTATCCGCGACTGGTCCAAATTATGACCAAAATGATTTTTCCAAATTTGCCCCCGAAACCCCCCCCAAATCAGCCGTCTTCGCTCCGTGGGGTCTTCTAACATCCAAACGCATCAATATTCAGAAGATAAAGAAGATCCGTTGAGATTTAGTCTTTCGCCCTATCCGCGACTGGTCCAAATTATGACCAAAATGATTTTTCCAAATTTGCCCCCGAAACCCCCCCCCAAATCAGCCGTCTTCGCTCCGTGGGGTCTTCTAACATCCAAACGCATCAATATTCAGAAGATAAAGAAAATTCGTTGAGATTTAGTCTTTCGCCCTATCCGCGACTGGTCCAAATTATGACCAAAATGATTTTTCCAAATTTGCCCCCAAAACCTCCCCCAAATCAGCCGTCTTCACTCCGTGGGGTCTTCTAACATCCAAACGCATCAATATTCAGAAGAAAAAGAAGATCCGTTGAGATTTAGTCTTTCGCCCTATCCGCGACTGGTCCAAATTATGACCAAAATGATTTTTCCAAATTTGCCCCCGAAACCCCCCCCCCAAATCAGCCGTCTTCGCTCCGTGGGGTCTTCTAACATCCAAACGCATCAATATTCAGAAGATAAAGAAGATCCTTTGAGATTTAGTCTTTCGCCCTATCCGCAACTGGTCCAAATTATTACCAAAATGATTTTTCCAAATTTGCCCCGAAACCCCCCCCAAATCAGCCGTCTTCGCTCCGTGGGGTCTTCTAACATCCAAACGCATCAATATTCAGAAGATAAAGAAGATCCGTTGAGATTTAGTCTTTCGCCCTATCCGCGACTGGTCCAAATTATGACCAAAATGATTTTTCCAAATTTACCCCCGAAACCCCCCCCAAATCAGCCGTCTTCGCTCCGTGGGGTCTTCTAACATCCAAACGCATCAATATTCAGAAGATAAAGAAGATCCGTTGAGATTTAGTCTTTCGCCCTATCCGCGACTGGTCCAAATTATGACCAAAATGATTTTTCCAAATTTGCCCCCGAAACCCCCCCAAATCAGCCGTCTTCGCTCCGTGGGGTCTTCTAACATCCAAACGCATCAATATTCAGAAGATAAAGAAGATCCGTTGAGATTTAGTCATTCGCCCTATCCGCGACTGGTCCAAATTATGACCAAAATGATTTTTCCAAATTTGCCCCCGAAACCCCCCCCCCAAATCAGCCGTCTTCGCTCCGTGGGGTCTTCTAACATCCAAACGCATCAATATTCAGAAGATAAAGAAGATCCGTTAAGATTTAGTCTTTCGCCCTATCCGTGACTGGTCCAAATTATGACCAAAATGATTTTTCCAAATTTGCCCCCGAAACCCCCCCCCAAATCAGCCGTCTTCGCTCCGTGGGGTCTTCTAACATCCAAACGCATCAATATTCAGAAGATAAAGAAGATCCGTTGAGATTTAGTCTTTCGCCCTATCCGCGACTGGTCCAAATTATGACCAAAATGATTTTTCCAAATTTGCCCCCGAAACCCCCCCCCAAATCAGCCGTCTTCGCTCCGTGGGGTCTTCTAACATCCAAACGCATCAATATTCAGAAGATAAAGAAGATCCGTTGAGATTTAGTCTTTCGCCCTATCCGCGACTGGTCCAAATTATGACCAAAATGATTTTTCCAAATTTGCCCCCGAAACCCCCCCCCCAAATCAGCCGTCTTCGCTCCGTGGGGTCTTCTAACATCCAAACGCATCAATATTCAGAAGATAAAGAAGATCCGTTGAGATATAGTCTTTCGCCCTATCCGCGACTGGTCCAAATTATGACCAAAATGATTTTTCCAAATTTGCCCCCGAAACCCCCCCCAAATCAGCCGTCTTCGCTCCGTGGGGTCTTCTAACATCCAAACGCATCAATATTCAGAAGATAAAGAAGATCCGTTGAGATTTAGTCATTCGCCCTATCCGCGACTGGTCCAAATTATGACCAAAATGATTTTTCCAAATTTGCCCCCGAAACCCCCCCCCCCAAATCAGCCGTCTTCGCTCCGTGGGGTCTTCTAACATCCAAACGCATCAATATTCAGAAGATAAGGAAGATCCGTTGAGATTTAGTCTTTCGCCCTATCCGCGACTGGTCCAAATTATGACCAAAATGATTTTTCCAAATTTGCCCCCGAAACCCCCCCCCAAATCAGCCGTCTTCGCTCCGTGGGGTCTTCTAACATCCAAACGCATCAATATTCAGAAGATAAAGAAGATCCGTTGAGATTTAGTCTTTCGCCCTATCCGCGACTGGTCCAAATTATGACCAAAATGATTTTTCCAAATTTGCCCCCGAAACCCCCCCCAAATCAGCCGTCTTCGCTCCGTGGGGTCTTCTAACATCCAAACGCATCAATATTCAGAAGATAAAGAAGATCCGTTGAGATTTAGTCTTTCGCCCTATCCGCGACTGGTCCAAATTATGACCAAAATGATTTTTCCAAATTGGCCCCCGAAAACCCCCCCCAAATCAGCCGTCTTCGCTCCGTGGGGTCTTCTAACATCCAAACGCATCAATATTCAGAAGATAAAGAAGATCCGTTGAGATTTAGTCTTTCGCCCTATCCGCGACTGGTCCAAATTATGACCAAAATGATTTTTCCAAATTTGCCCCCGAAACCCCCCCCCAAATCAGCCGTCTTCGCTCCGTGGAGTCTTCTAACATCTAAACGCATCAATATTCAGAAGATAAAGAAGATCCGTTGAGATTTAGTCTTTCGCCCTATCCGCGACTGGTCCAAATTATGACCAAAATGATTTTTCAAAATTTGCCCCCGAAACCCCCCCCCCAAATCAGCCGTCTTCGCTCCGTGGGGTCTTCTAACATCCAAACGCATCAATATTCAGAAGATAAAGAAGATCCGTTGAGATTTAGTCTTTCGCCCTATCCGCGACTGGTCCAAATTATGACCAAAATGATTTTTCCAAATTTGCCCCCGAAACCCCCCCCAAATCAGCCGTCTTCGCTCCGTGGGGTCTTCTAACATCCAAACGCATCAATATTCAGAAGATAAAGAAGATCCGTTGAGATTTAGTCTTTCGCCCTATCCGCGACTGGTCCAAATTATGACCAAAATGATTTTTCCAAATTTGCCCCCGAAACCCCCCCCCCCAAATCAGCCGTCTTCGCTCCGTGGGGTCTTCTAACATCCAAACGCATCAATATTCAGAAGATAAAGAAGATCCTGAGATTTAGTCTTTCGCCCAATCCGCGACTGGTCCAAATTATGACCAAAATGATATTCCCAAATTTGCCCCCAAAACCCCCCCCCAAATCAGCCGTCTTTGCTCCGTGAGGTCTTCTAACATCCAAACGCATCAATATTCAGAAGATAAAGAAGATCCGTTGACATTTAGTCTTTCGCCCTATCCGCGACTGGTCCAAATTATGACCAAAATGATTTTTCCAAATTTGCCCCCGAAACCCCCCCAAATCAGCCGTCTTCGCTCCGTGGGGTCTTCTAACATCCAAACGCATCAATATTCAGAAGATAAAGAAGATCCATTGAGATTTAGTCTTTCGCCCTATCCGCGACTGGTCCAAATTATGACCAAAATGATTTTTCCAAATTTGCCCCCGAAACCCCCCCCAAATCAGCCGTCTTCGCTCCGTGGGGTCTTCTAACATCCAAACGCATCAATATTCAGAAGATAAAGAAGATCCGTTGAGATTTAGTCTTTCGCCCTATCCGCGTCTGGTCCAAATTATGACTAAAATCATTTTTCCAAATTTGCCCCCGAAACCCCCCCTCAAATCAGCCGTCTTCGCTCCCTGGGGTCTTCTAACATCCAAACGCATCATTATTCAGAAGATAAAGAAGATCCGTTGAGACTTAGTCTTTCGCCCTATCCGCGACTGGTCCAAATTATGACCAAAATGATTTTTCCAAATTTACCCCCGAAACCCCCCCCAAATCAGCCGTCTTCGCTCCGTGGGGTCTTCTAACATCCAAACGCATCAATATTCAGAAGATAAAGAAGATCCGTTGAGATTTAGTCTTTCGCCCTATCCGCGACTGGTCCAAATTATGACCAAAATGATTTTTCCAAATTTGCCCCCGAAACCCCCCCCAAATCAGCCGTCTTTGCTCCGTGGGGTCTTCTAACATCCAAATGCATCAATATTCAGAAGATAAAGAAGATCCGTTGAGATTTAGTCTTTCGCCCTATCCGCGACTGGTCCAAATTATGACCAAAATGATTTTTCCAAATTGGCCTCCGAAACCCCCCCCCCCCCAAATCAGCCGTCTTCGCTCCGTGGGGTCTTCTAACATCCAAACGCATCAATATTCAGAAGATAAAGAAGATCCGTTGAGATTTAGTCTTTCGCCCTATCCGCGACTGGTCCCAATTATGACCGAAATGATTTTTCCAAATTTGCCCCCGAAACCCCCCCCCAAATCAGCCGTCTTCGCTCCGTGGGGTCTTCTAACATCCAAACGCATCAATATTCAGAAGATAAAGAAGATCCGTTGAGATTTAGTCTTTCGCCCTATCCGCGACTGGTCCAAATTATGACCAAAATGATTTTTCCAAATTTGCCCCCGAAACCCCCCCCCAAATCAGCCGTCTTCGCTCCGTGGGGTCTTCTAACATCCAAACGCATCAATATTCAGAAGATAAAGAAAATTCGTTGAGATTTAGTCTTTCGCCCTATCCGCGACTGGTCCAAATTATGACCAAAATGATTTTTCCAAATTTGCCCCCAAAACCTCCCCCAAATCAGCCGTCTTCACTCCGTGGGGTCTTCTAACATCCAAACGCATCAATATTCAGAAGAAAAAGAAGATCCGTTGAGATTTAGTCTTTCGCCCTATCCGCGACTGGTCCAAATTATGACCAAAATGATTTTTCCAAATTTGCCCCCGAAACCCCCCCCCCAAATCAGCCGTCTTCGCTCCGTGGGGTCTTCTAACATTTAAACGCATCAATATTCAGAAGATAAAGAAGATCCTTTGAGATTTAGTCTTTCGCCCTATCCGCAACTGGTCCAAATTATTACCAAAATGATTTTTCCAAATTTGCCCCGAAACCCCCCCCAAATCAGCCGTCTTCGCTCCGTGGGGTCTTCTAACATCCAAACGCATCAATATTCAGAAGATAAAGAAGATCCGTTGAGATTTAGTCTTTCGCCCTATCCGCGACTGGTCCAAATTATGACCAAAATGATTTTTCCAAATTTACCCCCGAAACCCCCCCCAAATCAGCCGTCTTCGCTCCGTGGGGTCTTCTAACATCCAAACGCATCAATATTCAGAAGATAAAGAAGATCCGTTGAGATTTAGTCTTTCGCCCTATCCGCGACTGGTCCAAATTATGACCAAAATGATTTTTCCAAATTTGCCCCCGAAACCCCCCCCCAAATCAGCCGTCTTTGCTCCGTGGGGTCTTCTAACATCCAAATGCATCAATATTCAGAAGATAAAGAAGATCCGTTGAGATTTAGTCTTTCGCCCTATCCGCGACTGGTCCAAATTATGACCAAAATGATTTTTCCAAATTGGCCTCCGAAACCCCCCCCCCCCCAAATCAGCCGTCTTCGCTCCGTGGGGTCTTCTAACATCCAAACGCATCAATATTCAGAAGATAAAGAAGATCCGTTGAGATTTAGTCTTTCGCCCTATCCGCGACTGGTCCCAATTATGACCGAAATGATTTTTCCAAATTTGCCCCCGAAACCCCCCCCCAAATCAGCCGTCTTCGCTCCGTGGGGTCTTCTAACATCCAAACGCATCAATATTCAGAAGATAAAGAAGATCCGTTGAGATTTAGTCTTTCGCCCTATCCGCGACTGGTCCAAATTATGACCAAAATGATTTTTCCAAATTTGCCCCCGAAACCCCCCCCAAATCAGCCGTCTTCGCTCCGTGGGGTCTTCTAACATCCAAACGCATCAATATTCAGAAGATAAAGAAGATCCGTTGAGATTTAGTCTTTCGCCCTATCCGCGACTGGTCCAAATTATGACCAAAATGATTTTTCCAAATTTGCCCCCGAAACCCCCCCCCAAATCAGCCGTCTTCGCTCCGTGGGGTCTTCTAACATCCAAACGCATCAATATTCAGAAGATAAAGAAAATTCGTTGAGATTTAGTCTTTCGCCCTATCCGCGACTGGTCCAAATTATGACCAAAATGATTTTTCCAAATTTGCCCCCAAAACCTCCCCCAAATCAGCCGTCTTCACTCCGTGGGGTCTTCTAACATCCAAACGCATCAATATTCAGAAGAAAAAGAAGATCCGTTGAGATTTAGTCTTTCGCCCTATCCGCGACTGGTCCAAATTATGACCAAAATGATTTTTCCAAATTTGCCCCCGAAACCCCCCCCCCAAATCAGCCGTCTTCGCTCCGTGGGGTCTTCTAACATCCAAACGCATCAATATTCAGAAGATAAAGAAGATCCTTTGAGATTTAGTCTTTCGCCCTATCCGCAACTGGTCCAAATTATTACCAAAATGATTTTTCCAAATTTGCCCCGAAACCCCCCCCAAATCAGCCGTCTTCGCTCCGTGGGGTCTTCTAACATCCAAACGCATCAATATTCAGAAGATAAAGAAGATCCGTTGAGATTTAGTCTTTCGCCCTATCCGCGACTGGTCCAAATTATGACCAAAATGATTTTTCCAAATTTACCCCCGAAACCCCCCCCAAATCAGCCGTCTTCGCTCCGTGGGGTCTTCTAACATCCAAACGCATCAATATTCAGAAGATAAAGAAGATCCGTTGAGATTTAGTCTTTCGCCCTATCCGCGACTGGTCCAAATTATGACCAAAATGATTTTTCCAAATTTGCCCCCGAAACCCCCCCAAATCAGCCGTCTTCGCTCCGTGGGGTCTTCTAACATCCAAACGCATCAATATTCAGAAGATAAAGAAGATCCGTTGAGATTTAGTCATTCGCCCTATCCGCGACTGGTCCAAATTATGACCAAAATGATTTTTCCAAATTTGCCCCCGAAACCCCCCCCCCAAATCAGCCGTCTTCGCTCCGTGGGGTCTTCTAACATCCAAACGCATCAATATTCAGAAGATAAAGAAGATCCGTTAAGATTTAGTCTTTCGCCCTATCCGTGACTGGTCCAAATTATGACCAAAATGATTTTTCCAAATTTGCCCCCGAAACCCCCCCCCAAATCAGCCGTCTTCGCTCCGTGGGGTCTTCTAACATCCAAACGCATCAATATTCAGAAGATAAAGAAGATCCGTTGAGATTTAGTCTTTCGCCTTATCCGCGACTGGTCCAAATTATGACCAAAATGATTTTTCCAAATTTGCCCCCGAAACCCCCCCCAAATCAGCCGTCTTCGCTCCGTGGGGTCTTCTAACATCCAAACGCATTAATATTCAGAAGATAAAGAAGATCCGTTGAGATTTAGTCATTCGCCCTATCCGCGACTGGTCCAAATTATGACCAAAATGATTTTTCCAAATTTGCCCCCGAAACCCCCCCCCAAATCAGCCGTCTTCGCTCCGTGGGGTCTTCTAACATCCAAACGCATCAATATTCAGAAGATAAAGAAGATCCGTTGAGATTTAGTCTTTCGCCCTATCCGTGACTGGTCCAAATTATGACCAAAATGATTTTTCCAAATTTGCCCCCGAAACCCCCCCCCAAATCAGCCGTCTTCGCTCCGTGGGGTCTTCTAACATCCAAACGCATCAATATTCAGAAGATAAAGAAGATCCGTTGAGATTTAGTCTTTCGCCCTATCCGCGACTGGTCCAAATTATGACCAAAATGATTTTTCCAAATTTGCCCCCGAAACCCCCCCCAAATCAGCCGTCTTCGCTCCGTGGGGTCTTCTAACATCCAAACGCATCAATATTCAGAAGATAAAGAAGATCCGTTGAGATTTAGTCTTTCGCCCTATCCGCGACTGGTCCAAATTATGACCAAAATGATTTTTCCAAATTGGCCCCCGAAAACCCCCCCCAAATCAGCCGTCTTCGCTCCGTGGGGTCTTCTAACATCCAAACGCATCAATATTCAGAAGATAAAGAAGATCCGTTGAGATTTAGTCTTTCGCCCTATCCGCGACTGGTCCAAATTATGACCAAAATGATTTTTCCAAATTTGCCCCCGAAACCCCCCCCCAAAATCAGCCGTCTTCGCTCCGTGGAGTCTTCTAACATCCAAACGCATCAATATTCAGAAGATAAAGAAGATCCGTTGAGATTTAGTCTTTCGCCCTATCCGCGACTGGTCCAAATTATGACCAAAATGATTTTTCAAAATTTGCCCCCGAAACCCCCCCCCCAAATCAGCCGTCTTCGCTCCGTGGGGTCTTCTAACATCCAAACGCATCAATATTCAGAAGATAAAGAAGATCCGTTGAGATTTAGTCTTTCGCCCTATCCGCGACTGGTCCAAATTATGACCAAAATGATTTTTCCAAATTTGCCCCCGAAACCCCCCCCAAATCAGCCGTCTTCGCTCCGTGGGGTCTTCTAACATCCAAACGCATCAATATTCAGAAGATAAAGAAGATCCGTTGAGATTTAGTCTTTCGCCCTATCCGCGACTGGTCCAAATTATGACCAAAATGATTTTTCCAAATTTGCCCCCGAAACCCCCCCCCCCAAATCAGCCGTCTTCGCTCCGTGGGGTCTTCTAACATCCAAACGCATCAATATTCAGAAGATAAAGAAGATCCTGAGATTTAGTCTTTCGCCCAATCCGCGACTGGTCCAAATTATGACCAAAATGATATTCCCAAAATTGCCCCCAAAACCCCCCCCAAATCAGCCGTCTTTGCTCCGTGGGGTCTTCTAACATCCAAACGCATCAATATTCAGAAGATAAAGAAGATCCGTTGAGATTTAGTCTTTCGCCCTATCCGCGACTGGTCCAAATTATGACCAAAATGATTTTTCCAAATTTGCCCCCGAAACCCCCCCCCAAATCAGCCGTCTTCGCTCCGTGGGGTCTTCTAACATCCAAACGCATCAATATTCAGAAGATAAAGAAGATCCGTTGAGATTTAGTCTTTCGCCCTATCCGCGACTGGTCCAAATTATGACCGAAATGATTTTTCCAAATTTGCCCCCGAAACCCCCCCCCAAATCAGCCGTCTTCGCTCCGTGGGGTCTTCTAACATCCAAACGCATCAATATTCAGAAGATAAAGAAGATCCGTTGAGATTTAGTCTTTCGCCCTATCCGCGACTGGTCCAAATTATGACCAAAATGATTTTTCCAAATTTGCCCCCGAAACCCCCCCCCAAATCAGCCGTCTTCGCTCCGTGGGGTCTTCTAACATCCAAACGCATCAATATTCAGAAGATAAAGAAAATTCGTTGAGATTTAGTCTTTCGCCCTATCCGCGACTGGTCCAAATTATGACCAAAATGATTTTTCCAAATTTGCCCCCAAAACCTCCCCCAAATCAGCCGTCTTCACTCCGTGGGGTCTTCTAACATCCAAACGCATCAATATTCAGAAGAAAAAGAAGATCCGTTGAGATTTAGTCTTTCGCCCTATCAGCGACTGGTCCAAATTATGACCAAAATGATTTTTCCAAATTTGCCCCCGAAACCCCCCCCCCAAATCAGCCGTCTTCGCTCCGTGGGGTCTTCTAACATCCAAACGCATCAATATTCAGAAGATAAAGAAGATCCGTTGAGATTTAGTCTTTCGCCCTATCCGCGACTGGTCCAAATTATTACCAAAATGATTTTTCCAAATTTGCCCCGAAACCCCCCCCAAATCAGCCGTCTTCGCTCCGTGGGGTCTTCTAACATCCAAACGCATCAATATTCAGAAGATAAAGAAGATCCGTTGAGATTTAGTCTTTCGCACTATCCGCGACTGGTCCAAATTATGACCAAAATCATTTTTTTAAATTTGCCCCCGAAACCCCCCCTCAAATCAGCCGTCTTCGCTCCGTGGGGTCTTCTAACATCCAAACGCATCATTATTCAGAAGATAAAGAAGATCCGTTGAGATTTAGTCTTTCGCCCTATCCGCGACTGGTCCAAATTATGACCAAAATGATTTTTCCAAATTTACCCCCGAAACCCCCCCAAATCAGCCGTCTTCGCTCCGTGGGGTCTTCTAACATCCAAACGCATCAATATTCAGAAGATAAAGAAGATCCGTTGAGATTTAGTCTTTCGCCCTATCCGCGACTGGTCCAAATTATGACCAAAATGATTTTTCCAAATTTGCCCCCGAAACCCCCCCCCCAAAATCAGCCGTCTTCGTTCCGTGGGGTCTTCTAACATCCAAACGCATCAATATTCAGAAGATAAAGAAGATCCGTTGAGATTTAGTCTTTCGCCCTATCCGCGACTGGTCCAAATTATGACCAAAATGATTTTTCCAAATTTGCCCCCGAAACCCCCCCCAAATCAGCCGTCTTCGCTCCGTGGGGTCTTCTAACATCCAAACGCATCATTATTCAGAAGATAAAGAAGATCCGTTGAGATTTAGTCTTTCGCCCTATCCGCGACTGGTCCAAATTATGACCAAAATGATTTTTCCAAATTTGCCCCCGAAACCCCCCCCAAATCAGCCGTCTTCGCTCCGTGGGGTCTTCTAACATCCAAACGCATCAATATTCAGAAGATAAAGAAGATCCGTTGAGATTTAGTCATTCGCCCTATCCGCGACTGGTCCAAATTATGACCAAAATGATTTTTCCAAATTTACCCCCGAAACCCCCCCAAATCAGCCGTCTTCGCTCCGTGGGGTCTTCTAACATCCAAACGCATCAATATTCAGAAGATAAAGAAGATCCGTTGAGATTTAGTCTTTCGCCCTATCCGCGACTGGTCCAAATTATGACCAAAATGATTTTTCCAAATTTGCCCCCGAAACCCCCCCCCCAAAATCAGCCGTCTTCGTTCCGTGGGGTCTTCTAACATCCAAACGCATCAATATTCAGAAGATAAAGAAGATCCGTTGAGATTTAGTCTTTCGCCCTATCCGCGACTGGTCCAAATTATGACCAAAATGATTTTTCCAAATTTGCCCCCGAAACCCCCCCCAAATCAGCCGTCTTCGCTCCGTGGGGTCTTCTAACATCCAAACGCATCATTATTCAGAAGATAAAGAAGATCCGTTGAGATTTAGTCTTTCGCCCTATCCGCGACTGGTCCAAATTATGACCAAAATGATTTTTCCAAATTTGCCCCCGAAACCCCCCCCAAATCAGCCGTCTTCGCTCCGTGGGGTCTTCTAACATCCAAACGCATCAATATTCAGAAGATAAAGAAGATCCGTTGAGATTTAGTCATTCGCCCTATCCGCGACTGGTCCAAATTATGACCAAAATGATTTTTCCAAATTTGCCCCCGAAACCCCCCCCCCAAATCAGCCGTCTTCGCTCCGTGGGGTCTTCTAACATCCAAACGCATCAATATTCAGAAGATAAAGAAGATCCGTTGAGATTTAGTCTTTCGCCCTATCCGCGACTGGTCCAAATTATGACCAAAATGATTTTTCCAAATTTGCCCCCGAAACCCCCCCCCAAATCAGCCGTCTTCGCTCCGTGGGGTCTTCTAACATCCAAACGCATCAATATTCAGAAGATAAAGAAGATCCGTTGAGATTTAGTCTTTCGCCCTATCCGCGACTGGTCCAAATTATGACCAAAATGATTTTTCCAAATTTGCCCCCGAAACCCCCCCCAAATCAGCCGTCTTCGCTCCGTGGGGTCTTCTAACATCCAAACGCATCAATATTCAGAAGATAAAGAAGATCCGTTGAGATTTAGTCTTTCGCCCTATCCGCGACTGGTCCAAATTATGACCAAAATGATTTTTCCAAATTGGCCCCCGAAAACCCCCCCCAAATCAGCCGTCTTCGCTCCGTGGGGTCTTCTAACATCCAAACGCATCAATATTCAGAAGATAAAGAAGATCCGTTGAGATTTAGTCTTTCGCCCTATCCGCGACTGGTCCAAATTATGACCAAAATGATTTTTCCAAATTTGCCCCTGAAACCCCCCCCCCAAATCAGCCGTCTTCGCTCCGTGGAGTCTTCTAACATCCAAACGCATCAATATTCAGAAGATAAAGAAGATCCGTTGAGATTTAGTCTTTCGCCCTATCCGCGACTGGTCCAAATTATGACAAATGATTTTTCAAAATTTGCCCCCGAAACCCCCCCCCCCAAATCAGCCGTCTTCGCTCCGTGGGGTCTTCTAACATCCAAACGCATCAATATTCAGAAGATAAAGAAGATCCGTTGAGATTTAGTCTTTCGCCCTATCCGCGACTGGTCCAAATTATGACCAAAATGATTTTTCCAAATTTGCCCCCGAAACCCCCCCCAAATCAGCCGTCTTCGCTCCGTGGGGTCTTCTAACATCCAAACGCATCAATATTCAGAAGATAAAGAAGATCCGTTGAGATTTAGTCTTTCGCCCTATCCGCGACTGGTCCAAATTATGACCAAAATGATTTTTCCAAATTTCCCCCCGAAACCCCCCCCCCCAAATCAGCCGTCTTCGCTCCGTGGGGTCTTCTAACATCCAAACGCATCAATATTCAGAAGATAAAGAAGATCCTGAGATTTAGTCTTTCGCCCAATCCGCGACTGGTCCAAATTATGACCAAAATGATATTCCCAAATTTGCCCCCAAAACCCCCCCCAAATCAGCCGTCTTTGCTCCGTGGGGTCTTCTAACATCCAAACGCATCAATATTCAGAAGATAAAGAAGATCCGTTGACATTTAGTCTTTCGCCCTATCCGCGACTGGTCCAAATTATGACCAAAATGATTTTTCCAAATTTGCCCCTGAAACCCCCCCAAATCAGCCGTCTTCGCTCCGTGGGGTCTTCTAACATCCAAACGCATCAATATTCAGAAGATAAAGAAGATCCATTGAGATTTAGTCTTTCGCCCTATCCGCGACTGGTCCAAATTATGACCAAAATGATTTTTCCAAATTTGCCCCCGAAACCCCCCCCCAAATCAGCCGTCTTCGCTCCGTGGGGTCTTCTAACATCCAAACGCATCAATATTCAGAAGATAAAGAAGATCCGTTGAGATTTAGTCTTTCGCCCTATCCGCGACTGGTCCAAATTATGACCAAAATCATTTTTCCAAATTTGCCCCCGAAACCCCCCCTCAAATCAGCCGTCTTCGCTCCGTGGGGTCTTCTAACATCCAAACGCATCATTATTCAGAAGATAAAGAAGATCCGTTGAGACTTAATCTTTCGCCCTATCCGCGACTGGTCCAAATTATGACCAAAATGATTTTTCCAAATTTACCCCCGAAACCCCCCCCAAATCAGCCGTCTTCGCTCCGTGGGGTCTTCTAACATCCAAACGCATCAATATTCAGAAGATAAAGAAGATCCGTTGAGATTTAGTCTTTCGCCCTATCCGCGACTGGTCCAAATTATGACCAAAATGATTTTTCCAAATTTGCCCCCGAAACCCCCCCAAATCAGCCGTCTTCGCTCCGTGGGGTCTTCTAACATCCAAACGCATCAATATTCAGAAGATAAAGAAGATCCGTTGAGATTTAGTCTTTCGCCCTATCCGCGACTGGTCCAAATTATGACCAAAATGATTTTTCCAAATTGGCCCCCGAAACCCCCCCCCAAATCAGCCGTCTTCGCTCCGTGGGGTCTTCTAACATCCAAACGCATCAATATTCAGAAGATAAAGAAGATCCGTTGAGATTTAGTCTTTCGCCCTATCCGCGACTGGTCCAAATTATGACCAAAATGATTTTTCCAAATTTGCCCCCGAAACCCCCCCCCCAAATCAGCCGTCTTCGCTCCGTGGAGTCTTCTAACATCCAAACGCATCAATATTCAGAAGATAAAGAAGATCCGTTGAGATTTAGTCTTTCGCCCTATCCGCGACTGGTCCAAATTATGACCAAAATGATTTTTCAAAATTTGCCCCCGAAACCCCCCCCCAAATCAGCCGTCTTCGCTCCGTGGGGTCTTCTAACATCCAAACGCATCAATATTCAGAAGATCAAGAAGATCCGTTGAGATTTAGTCTTTCGCCCTATCCGCGACTGGTCCAAATTATGACCAAAATGATTTTTCCAAATTTGCCCCCGAAACCCCCCCCCCAAATCAGCCGTCTTCGCTCCGTGGGGTCTTCTAACATCCAAACGCATCAATATTCAGAAGATAAAGAAGATCCGTTGAGATTTAGTCTTTCGCCCTATCCGCGACTGGTCCAAATTATGACCAAAATGATTTTTCCAAATTTGCCCCCGAAACCCCCCCCCAAATCAGCCGTCTTCGCTCCGTGGGGTCTTCTAACATCCAAACGCATCAATATTCAGAAGATAAAGAAGATCCGTTGAGATTTAGTCTTTCGCCCAATCCGCGACTGGTCCAAATTATGACCAAAATGATATTCCCAAATTTGCCCCCAAAACCCCCCCCAAATCAGCCGTCTTTGCTCCGTGGGGTCTTCTAACATCCAAACGCATCAATATTCAGAAGATAAAGAAGATCCGTTGAGATTTAGTCTTTCGCCCTATCCGCGACTGGTCCAAATTATGACCAAAATGATTTTTCCAAATTTGCCCCCGAAACCCCCCCCCCAAATCAGCCGTCTTCGCTCCGTGGGGTCTTCTAACATCCAAACGCATCAATATTCAGAAGAAAAAGAAGATCCGTTGAGATTTAGTCTTTCGCCCTATCCGCGACTGGTCCAAATTATGACCAAAATGATTTTTCCAAATTTGCCCCCGAAACCCCCCCCAAATCAGCCGTCTTTGCTCCGTGGGGTCTTCTAACATCCAAACGCATCAATATTCAGAAGATAAAGAAGATCCGTTGAGATTTAGTCTTTCGCCCTATCCGCGACTGGTCCAAATTATGACCAAAATGATTTTTCCAAATTTGCCCCCGAAACCCCCCCCAAATCAGCCGTCTTTGCTCCGTGGGGTCTTCTAACATCCAAACGCATCAATATTCAGAAGATAAAGAAGATCCGTTGAGATTTAGTCTTTCGCCCTATCCGCGACTGGTCCAAATTATGACCAAAATGATTTTTCCAAATTTGCCCCCGAAACCCCCCCAAATCAGCCGTCTTCGCTCCGTGGGGTCTTCTAACATCCAAACGCATCAATATTCAGAAGATAAAGAAGATCCATTGAGATTTAGTCTTTCGCCCTATCCGGGACTGGTCCAAATTATGACCAAAATGATTTTTCCAAATTTGCCCCCGAAACCCCCCCCAAATCAGCCGTCTTCGCTCCGTTGGGTCTTCTAACATCCAAACGCATCAATATTCAGAAGATAAAGAAGATCCGTTGAGATTTAGTCTTTCGCCCTATCCGCGACTGGTCCAAATTATGACTAAAATCATTTTTCCAAATTTGCCCCCGAAACCCCCCCTCAAATCAGCCGTCTTCGCTCCGTGGGGTCTTCTAACATCCAAACGCATCATTATTCAGAAGATAAAGAAGATCCGTTGAGACTTAGTCTTTCGCCCTATCCGCGACTGGTCCAAATTATGACCAAAATGATTTTTCCAAATTTACCCCCGAAACCCCCCCCAAATCAGCCGTCTTCGCTCCGTGGGGTCTTCTAACATCCAAACGCATCAATATTCAGAAGATAAAGAAGATCCGTTGAGATTTAGTCTTTCGCCCTATCCGCGACTGGTCCAAATTATGACCAAAATGATTTTTCCAAATTTGCCCCCGAAACCCCCCCCAAATCAGCCGTCTTCGCTCCGTGGGGTCTTCTAACATCCAAACGCATCAATATTCAGAAGATAAAGAAGATCCGTTGAGATTTAGTCTTTCGCCCTATCCGCGACTGGTCCAAATTATGACCAAAATGATTTTTCCAAATTTGCCCCCGAAACCCCCCCCAAATCAGCCGTCTTCGCTCCGTGGGGTCATCTAACATCCAAACGCATCAATATTCAGAAGATAAAGAAGATCCGTTGACATTTAGTCTTTCGCCCTATCCGCGACTGGTCCAAATTATGACCAAAATGATTTTTCCAAATTTGCCCCCGAAACCCCCCCAAATCAGCCGTCTTCGCTCCGTGGGGTCTTCTAACATCCAAACGCATCAATATTCAGAAGATAAAGAAGATCCATTGAGATTTAGTCTTTCGCCCTATCCGCGACTGGTCCAAATTATGACCAAAATGATTTTTCCAAATTTGCCCCCGAAACCCCCCCCAAATCAGCCGTCTTCGCTCCGTGGGGTCTTCTAACATCCAAACGCATCAATATTCAGAAGATAAAGAAGATCCGTTGAGATTTAGTCTTTCGCCCTATCCGCGACTGGTCCAAATTATGACCAAAATGATTTTTCCAAATTTGCCCCCGAAACCCCCCCCCAAATCAGCCGTCTTCGCTCCGTGGGGTCTTCTAACATCCAAACGCATCAATATTCAGAAGATAAAAAAGATCCGTTGAGATTTAGTCTTTCGCCCTATCCGCGACTGGTCCAAATTATGACCAAAATGATTTTTCCAAATTTGCCCCCGAAACCCCCCCCAAATCAGCCGTCTTCGCTCCGTGGGGTCTTCTAACATCCAAACGCATCAATATTCAGAAGATAAAGAAGATCCGTTGAGATTTAGTCTTTCGCCCTATCCGCGACTGGTCCAAATTATGACCAAAATGATTTTTCCAAATTTGCCCCCGAAACCCCCCCCCCAAATCAGCCGTCTTTGCTCCGTGGGGTCTTCTAACATCCAAACGCATCAATATTCAGAAGATAAAGAAGATCCGTTGAGATTTAGTCTTTCGCCCTATCCGCGACTGGTCCCAATTATGACCAAAATGATTTTTCCAAATTTGCCCCCAAAACCTCCCCCAAATCAGCCGTCTTCGCTCCGTGGGGTCTTCTAACATCCAAACGCATCAATATTCAGAAGATAAAGAAGATCCGTTGAGATTTAGTCTTTCGCCCTATCCGCGACTGGTCCAAATTATGACCAAAATGATTTTTCCAAATTTGCCCCCGAAACCCCCCCCCAAATCAGCCGTCTTTGCTCCGTGGGGTCTTCTAACATCCAAACGCATCAATATTCAGAAGATAAAAAAGATCCGTTGAGATTTAGTCTTTCGCCCTATCCGCGACTGGTCCAAATTATGACCAAAATGATTTTTCCAAATTTGCCCCCGAAACCCCCCCCAAATCAGCCGTCTTTGCTCCGTGGGGTCTTCTAACATCCAAACGCATCAATATTCAGAAGATAAAGAATATCCGTTGAGATTTAGTCTTTCGCCCTATCCGCGACTGGTCCAAATAATGACCAAATGATTTTTCCAAATTCGCCCCCGAAACCCCCCCCAAATCAGCCGTCTTCGCTCCGTGGGGTCTTCTCACATCCAAACGCATCAATATTCAGAAGATCCGTTGATATTTAGTCTTTCGCCCTATCCGCGACTGGTCCAAATTATGACAAAAATGATTTTCCCAAATTTGCCCCCAAAACCCCCCCCAAATCAGCCGTCTTTGCTCCGTGGGGTCTTCTAACATCCAAACGCATCAATATTCAGAAGATAAATAAGATCCGTTGAGATTTAGTCTTTCGCCCTATCCGCGACTGGTCCAAATTATGACCAAAATGATTTTTCCAAATTTGCCCCCGAAACCCCCCCCCCAAATCAGCCGTCTTCGCTCCGTGG
This sequence comes from Lytechinus pictus, assembly GCF_037042905.1. Classification (NCBI taxonomy): domain Eukaryota; kingdom Metazoa; phylum Echinodermata; class Echinoidea; order Temnopleuroida; family Toxopneustidae; genus Lytechinus; species Lytechinus pictus. The sequence continues at coordinate 11,327 of NW_026974173.1, read as the reverse complement.
GGTCTTCTAACATCCAAACGCATCAATATTCAGAAGAAAAAGAAGATCCGTTGAGATTTAGTCTTTCGCCCTATCCGCGACTGGTCCAAATTATGACCAAAATGATTTTTCCAAATTTGCCCCCGAAACCCCCCCCCCAAATAAGCCGTCTTCACTCCGTGGGGTCTTCTAACATCCAAACGCATCAATATTCAGAAGATAAAAAAGATCCATTGAGATTTAGTCTTTCGCCCTATCCGCGACTGGTCCAAATTATGACCAAAATGATTTTTCCAAATTTGCCCCCGAAACCCCCCCCCAAATCAGCCGTCTTCGCTCCGTGGGGTCTTCTAACATCCAAACGCATCAATATTCAGAAGATAAAGAAGATCCGTTGAGATTTAGTCTTTCGCCCTATCCGCGACTGGTCCAAATTATGACCAAAATCATTTTTCCAAATTTGCCCCCGAAACCCCCCCTCAAATCAGCCGTCTTCGCTCCGTGGGGTCTTCTAACATCCAAACGCATCAATATTCAGAAGATAAAGAAGATCCGTTGAGATTTAGTCTTTCGCCCTATCCGCGACTGGTCCAAATTATGACCGAAATGATTTTTCCAAATTTGCCCCCGAACCCCCCCCCAAATCAGCCGTCTTCGCTCCGTGGGGTCTTCTAACATCCAAACGCATCAATATTCAGAAGATAAAGAAGATCCGTTGAGATTTAGTCTTTCGCCCTATCCGCGACTGGTCCAAATTATGACCAAAATGATTTTTCCAAATTTGCCCCCGAAACCCCCCCCAAATCAGCCGTCTTCGCTCCGTGGGGTCTTCTAACATCCAAACGCATCAATATTCAGAAGATAAAGAAGATCCGTTGAGATTTAGTCTTTCGCCCTATCCGCGACTGGTCCAAATTATGACCAAAATGATTTTTCCAAATTTGCCCCCGAAACCCCCCCCCCCAAATCAGCCGTCTTCGCTCCGTGGGGTCTTCTAACATCCAAACGCATCAATATTCAGAAGATAAAGAAGATCCGTTGAGATTTAGTCTTTCGCCCTATCCGCGACTGGTCCAAATTATGACCAAAATGATTTTTCCAAATTTGCCCCCGAAACCCCCCCCAAATCAGCCGTCTTCGCTCCGTGGGGTCTTCTAACATCCAAACGCATCAATATTCAGAAGATCCGTTGAGATTTAGTCTTTCGCCCTATCCGCGACTGGTCCAAATTATGACCAAAATGATTTTTCCAAATTTGCCCCCGAAACCCCCCCCCCAAATCAGCCGTCTTCGCTCCGTGGGGTCTTCTAACATCCAAACGCATCAATATTCAGAAGATAAAGAAGATCCGTTCAGATTTAGTCTTTCGCCCTATCCGCGACTGGTCCAAATTATGACCAAAATGATTTTTCCAAATTTGCCCCCGAAACCCCCCCCCAAATCAGCCGTCTTCGCTCCGTGGGGTCTTATAACATCCAAACGCATCAATATTCAGAAGATAAAGAAGATCCGTTGAGATTTAGTCTTTCGCCCTATCCGCGACTGGTCCAAATTATGACCAAAATGATTTTTCCAAATTTGCCCCCAAAACCCCCCCCCCCAAATCAGCCGTCTTCGCTCCGTGGGGTCTTCTAACATCCAAACGCATCAATATTCAGAAGATAAAGAAGATCCGTTGAGATATAGTCTTTCGCCCTATCCGCGACTGGTCCAAATTATGACCAAAATGATTTTTCCAAATTTGCCCCCGAAACCCCCCCCAAATCAGCCGTCTTCGCTCCGTGGGGTCTTCTAACATCCAAACGCATCAATATTCAGAAGATAAAGAAGATCCGTTGAGATTTAGTCTTTCGCCCTATCCGCGACTGGTCCAAATTATGACCAAAATGATTTTCCAAATTTGCCCCCGAAACCCCCCCCAAATCAGCCGTCTTCGCTCCGTGGGGTCTTCTAACATCCAAACGCATCAATATTCAGAAGATAAAGAAGATCCGTTGAGATTTAGTCTTTCGCCCTATCCGCGACTGGTCCAAATTATGACCAAAATGATTTTTCCAAATTTGCCCCCGAAACCCCCCCCCCAAATCAGCCGTCTTCGCTCCGTGGGGTCTTCTAACATCCAAACGCATCAATATTCAGAAGATCCGTTGAGATTTAGTCTTTCGCCCTATCCGCGACTGGTCCAAATTATGACCAAAATGATTTTTCCAAATTTGCCCCCGAAACCCCCCCCAAATCAGCCGTCTTCGCTCCGTGGGGTCTTCTAACATCCAAACGCATCAATATTCAGAAGATAAAGAAGATCCGTTGAGATTTAGTCTTTCGCCCTATCCGCGACTGGTCCAAATTATGACCAAAATGATTTTTCTCAATTTGGCCCCGAAACCCCCCCCCCCAAATCGGCCGTCTTCGCTCCGTGGGGTCTTCTTACATCCAAACGCATCAATATTCAGAAGATAAAGAAGATCCGTTGAGATTTAGTCTTTCGCCCTATCCGCGACTGGTCCAAATTATGACCAAAATGATTTTTCCAAATTTGCCCCCGAAACCCCCCCCAAATCAGCCGTCTTCGCTCCGTGGGGTCTTCTAACATCCAAACGCATCAATATTCAGAAGATAAAGAAGATCCGTTGAGATTTAGTCTTTCGCCCTATCCGCGACTGGTCCAAATTATGACCAAAATGATTTTTCCAAATTTGCCCCCGAAACCCCCCCCCAAATCAGCCGTCTTCGCTCCGTGGGGTCTTCTAACATCCAAACGCATCAATATTCAGAAGATAAAGAAGATCCGTTGAGATTTAGTCTTTCGCCCTATCCGCGACTGGTCCAAATTATGACCAAAATGATTTTCCAAATTTGCCCCCGAAACCCCCCCCAAATCAGCCGTCTTCGCTCCGTGGGGTCTTCTAACATCCAAACGCATCAATATTCAGAAGATAAAGAAGATCCGTTGAGATTTAGTCTTTCGCCCTATCCGCGACTGGTCCAAATTATGACCAAAATGATTTTCCAAATTTGCCCCCGAAACCCCCCCCAAATCAGCCGTCTTCGCTCCGTGGGGTCTTCTAACATCCAAACGCATCAATATTCAGAAGATAAAGAAGATCCGTTGAGATTTAGTCTTTCGCCCTATCCGCGACTGGTCCAAATTATGACCAAAATGATTTTTCCAAATTTGCCCCCGAAACCCCCCCCAAATCAGCCGTCTTCGCTCCGTGGGGTCTTCTAACATCCAAACGCATCAATATTCAGAAGATCCGTTGAGATTTAGTCTTTCGCCCTATCCGCGACTGGTCCAAATTATGACCAAAATGATTTTTCCAAATTTGCCCCCGAAACCCCCCCCAAATCAGCCGTCTTCGCTCCGTGGGGTCTTCTAACATCCAAACGCATCAATATTCAGAAGATAAAGAAGATCCGTTGAGATTTAGTCTTTCGCCCTATCCGCGACTGGTCCAAATTATGACCAAAAAGATTTTTCCAAATTTGCCCCCGAAACCCCCCCCCCAAATCAGCCGTCTTCGCTCCGTGGGGTCTTCTTACATCCAAACGCATCAATATTCAGAAGATAAAGAAGATCCGTTGAGATTTAGTATTTCGCCCTATCCGCGACTGGTCCAAATTATGACCAAAATGATTTTTCCAAATTTGCCCCCGAAACCCCCCCCAAATCAGCCGTCTTCGCTCCGTGGGGTCTTCTAACATCCAAACGCATCAATATTCAGAAGATAAAGAAGATCCGTTGAGATTTAGTCTTTCGCCCTATCCGCGACTGGTCCAAATTATGACCAAAATGATTTTTCCAAATTTGCCCCCGAAACCCCCCCAAAATCAGCCGTCTTCGCTCCGTGGGGTCTTCTAACATCCAAACGCATCAATATTCAGAAGATAAAGAAGATCCGTTGAGATTTAGTCTTTCGCCCTATCCGCGACTGGTCCAAATTATGACCAAAATGATTTTTCCAAATTTGCCCCCGAAACCCCCCCCCCCCAAATCAGCCGTCTTCGCTCCGTGGGGTCTTCTAACATCCAAACGCATCAATATTCAGAAGATAAAGAAGATCCGTTGAGATTTAGTCTTTCGCCCTATCCGCGACTGGTCCAAATTATGACCAAAATGATTTTTCCAAATTTGCCCCCGAAACCCCCCCCCCAAATCAGCCGTCTTCGCTCCGTGGGGTCTTATAACATCCAAACGCATCAATATTCAGAAGATAAAGAAGATCCGTTGAGATTTAGTCTTTCGCCCTATCCGCGACTGGTCCAAATTATGACCAAAATGATTTTTCCAAATTTGCCCCCGAAACCCCCCCCCAAATCAGCCGTCTTCGCTCCGTGGGGTCTTCTAACATCCAAACGCATCAATATTCAGAAGATAAAGAAGATCCGTTGAGATTTAGTCTTTCGCCCTATCCGCGACTGGTCCAAATTATGACCAAAATGATTTTTCCAAATTTGCCCCCGAAACCCCCCCCCAAATCAGCCGTCTTCGCTCCGTGGGGTCTTCTAACATCCAAACGCATCAATATTCAGAAGATAAAGAAGATCCGTTGAGATTTAGTCTTTCGCCTATCCGCGACTGGTCCAAATTATGACCAAAATGATTTTCCAAATTTGCCCCCGAAACCCCCCCCAAATCAGCCGTCTTCGCTCCGTGGGGTCTTCTAACATCCAAACGCATCAATATTCAGAAGATAAAGAAGATCCGTTGAGATTTAGTCTTTCGCCCTATCCGCGACTGGTCCAAATTATGACCAAAATGATTTTTCCAAATTTGCCCCCGAAACCCCCCCCCCAAATCAGCCGTCTTCGCTCCGTGGGGTCTTCTAACATCCAAACGCATCAATATTCAGAAGATCCGTTGAGATTTAGTCTTTCGCCCTATCCGCGACTGGTCCAAATTATGACCAAAATGATTTTTCCAAATTTGCCCCCGAAACCCCCCCCAAATCAGCCGTCTTCGCTCCGTGGGGTCTTCTAACATCCAAACGCATCAATATTCAGAAGATAAAGAAGATCCGTTGAGATTTAGTCTTTCGCCCTATCCGCGACTGGTCCAAATTATGACCAAAATGATTTTTCTCAATTTGCCCCCGAAACCCCCCCCCAAATCGGCCGTCTTCGCTCCGTGGGGTCTTCTTACATCCAAACGCATCAATATTCAGAAGATAAAGAAGATCCGTTGAGATTTAGTCTTTCGCCCTATCCGCGACTGGTCCAAATTATGACCAAAATGATTTTTCCAAATTTGCCCCGAAACCCCCCCCCAAATCAGCCGTCTTCGCTCCGTGGGGTCTTCTAACATCCAAACGCATCAATATTCAGAAGATAAAGAAGATCCGTTGAGATTTAGTCTTTCGCCCTATCCGCGACTGGTCCAAATTATGACCAAAATGATTTTTCCAAATTTGCCCCCCGAAACCCCCCCAAATCAGCCGTCTTCGCTCCGTGGGGTCTTCTAACATCCAAACGCATCAATATTCAGAAGATAAAGAAGATCCGTTGAGATTTAGTCTTTCGCCCTATCCGCGACTGGTCCAAATTATGACCAAAATGATTTTCCAAATTTGCCCCTGAAACCCCCCCCAAATCAGCCGTCTTCGCTCCGTGGGGTCTTCTAACATCCAAACGCATCAATATTCAGAAGATAAAGAAGATCCGTTGAGATTTAGTCTTTCGCCCTATCCGCGACTGGTCCCAAATTATGACCAAAATGATTTTTCCAAATTTGCCCCCGAAACCCCCCCCAAATCAGCCGTCTTCGCTCCGTGGGGTCTTCTAACATCCAAACGCATCAATATTCAGAAGATCCGTTGAGATTTAGTCTTTCGCCCTATCCGCGACTGGTCCAAATTATGACCAAAATGATTTTTCCAAATTTGCCCCCGAAACCCCCCCCCAAATCAGCCGTCTTCGCTCCGTGGGGTCTTCTAACATCCAAACGCATCAATATTCAGAAGATAAAGAAGATCCGTTGAGATTTAGTCTTTCGCCCTATCCGCGACTGGTCCAAATTATGACCAAAATGATTTTTCCAAATTTGCCCCCGAAACCCCCCCCCCAAATCAGCCGTCTTCGCTCCGTGGGGTCTTCTTACATCCAAACGCATCAATATTCAGAAGATAAAGAAGATCCGTTGAGATTTAGTCTTTCGCCCTATCCGCGACTGGTCCAAATTATGACCAAAATGATTTTTCCAAATTTGCCCCCGAAACCCCCCCCAAATCAGCCGTCTTCGCTCCGTGGGGTCTTCTAACATCCAAACGCATCAATATTCAGAAGATAAAGAAGATCCGTTGAGATTTAGTCTTTCGCCCTATCCGCGACTGGTCCAAATTATGACCAAAATGATTTTTCCAAATTTGCCCCCGAAACCCCCCCAAAATCAGCCGTCTTCGCTCCGTGGGGTCTTCTAACATCCAAACGCATCAATATTCAGAAGATAAAGAAGATCCGTTGAGATTTAGTCTTTCGCCCTATCCGCGACTGGTCCAAATTATGACCAAAATGATTTTCCAAATTTGCCCCGGAAACCCCCCAAAATCAGCCGTCTTCGCTCCGTGGGGTCTTCTAACATCCAAACGCATCAATATTCAGAAGATAAAGAAGATCCGTTGAGATTTAGTCTTTCGCCCTATCCGCGACTGGTCCAAATTATGACCAAAATGATTTTTCCAAATTTGCCCCCGAAACCCCCCCCCAAATCAGCCGTCTTCGCTCCGTGGGGTCTTCTAACATCCAAACGCATCAATATTCAGAAGATAAAGAAGATCCGTTGAGATTTAGTCTTTCGCCCTATCCGCGACTGGTCCAAATTATGACCCAAAATGATTTTTCCAAATTTGCCCCCGAAACCCCCCCAAATCAGCCGTCTTCGCTCCGTGGGTCTTATAACATCCAAACGCATCAATATTCAGAAGATAAAGAAGATCCGTTGAGATTTAGTCTTTCGCCCTATCCCGCGACTGGTCCAAATTATGACCAAAATGATTTTTCCAAATTTGCCCCCGAAACCCCCCCCCCCCAAATCAGCCGTCTTCGCTCCGTGGGGTCTTCTAACATCCCAACGCATCAATATTCAGAAGATAAAGAAGATCCGTTGAGATTTAGTCTTTCGCCCTATCCGCGACTGGTCCAAATTATGACCAAAATGATTTTTCCAAATTTGCCCCCGAAACCCCCCCCCCAAAATCAGCCGTCTTCGCTCCGTGGGGTCTTCTAACATCCAAACGCATCAATATTCAGAAGATAAAGAAGATCCGTTGAGATTTAGTCTTTCGCCCTATCCGCGACTGGTCCAAATTATGACCAAAATGATTTTTCCAAATTTGCCCCCGAAACCCCCCCCCCCAAATCAGCCGTCTTCGCTCCGTGGGGTCTTCTAACATCCAAACGCATCAATATTCAGAAGATAAAGAAGATCCGTTGAGATTTAGTCTTTCGCCCTATCCGCGACTGGTCCAAATTATGACCAAAATGATTTTTCCAAATTTGCCCCCGAAACCCCCCCCAAATCAGCCGTCTTCGCTCCGTGGGGTCTTCTAACATCCAAACGCATCAATATTCAGAAGATAAAGAAGATCCGTTGAGATTTAGTCTTTCGCCCTATCCGCGACTGGTCCAAATTATGACCAAAATGATTTTCCAAATTTGCCCCCGAAACCCCCCCAAATCAGCCGTCTTCGCTCCGTGGGGTCTTCTAACATCCAAACGCATCAATATTCAGAAGATAAAGAAGATCCGTTGAGATTTAGTCTTTCGCCCTATCCGCGACTGGTCCAAATTATGACCAAAATGATTTTTCCAAATTTGCCCCCGAAACCCCCCCCCCCAAATCAGCCGTCTTCGCTCCGTGGGGTCTTCTAACATCCAAACGCATCAATATTCAGAAGATCCGTTGAGATTTAGTCTTTCGCCCTATCCGCGACTGGTCCAAATTATGACCAAAATGATTTTTCCAAATTTGCCCCCGAAACCCCCCCAAATCAGCCGTCTTCGCTCCGTGGGGTCTTCTAACATCCAAACGCATCAATATTCAGAAGATAAAGAAGATCCGTTGAGATTTAGTCTTTCGCCCTATCCGCGACTGGTCCAAATTATGACCAAAATGATTTTTCCAAATTTGCCCCCGAAACCCCCCCCCCAAATCAGCCGTCTTCGCTCCGTGGGGTCTTCTTACATCCAAACGCATCAATATTCAGAAGATAAAGAAGATCCGTTGAGATTTAGTCTTTCGCCCTATCCGCGACTGGTCCAAATTATGACCAAAATGATTTTTCCAAATTTGCCCCCGAAACCCCCCCCAAATCAGCCGTCTTCGCTCCGTGGGGTCTTCTAACATCCAAACGCATCAATATTCAGAAGATAAAGAAGATCCGTTGAGATTTAGTCTTTCGCCCTATCCGCGACTGGTCCAAATTATGACCAAAATGATTTTTCCAAATTTGCCCCCGAAACCCCCCCCAAATCAGCCGTCTTCGCTCCGTGGGGTCTTCTAACATCCAAACGCATCAATATTCAGAAGATAAAGAAGATCCGTTGAGATTTAGTCTTTCGCCCTATCCGCGACTGGTCCAAATTATGACCAAAATGATTTTTCCAAATTTGCCCCCGAAACCCCCCCCAAATCAGCCGTCTTCGCTCCGTGGGGTCTTCTAACATCCAAACGCATCAATATTCAGAAGATAAAGAAGATCCGTTGAGATTTAGTCTTTCGCCCTATCCGCGACTGGTCCAAATTATGACCAAAATGATTTTTCCAAATTTGCCCCCGAAACCCCCCCTAAATCAGCCGTCTTCGCTCCGTGGGGTCTTCTAACATCCAAACGCATCAATATTCAGAAGATAAAGAAGATCCGTTGAGATTTAGTCTTTCGCCCTATCCGCGACTGGTCCAAATTATGACCAAAATGATTTTTCCAAATTTGCCCCCGAAACCCCCCCCAAATCAGCCGTCTTCGCTCCGTGGGGTCTTCTAACATCCAAACGCATCAATATTCAGAAGATAAAGAAGATCCGTTGAGATTTAGTCTTTCGCCCTATCCGCGACTGGTCCAAATTATGACCAAAATGATTTTTCCAAATTTGCCCCCGAAACCCCCCCCAAATCAGCCGTCTTCGCTCCGTGGGGTCTTCTAACATCCAAACGCATCAATATTCAGAAGATAAAGAAGATCCGTTGAGATTTAGTCTTTCGCCCTATCCGCGACTGGTCCAAATTATGACCAAAATGATTTTTCCAAATTTGCCCCCGAAACCCCCCCCCCCAAATCAGCCGTCTTCGCTCCGTGGGGTCTTCTAACATCCAAACGCATCAATATTCAGAAGATAAAGAAGATCCGTTGAGATTTAGTCTTTCGCCCTATCCGCGACTGGTCCAAATTATGACCAAAATGATTTTTCCAAATTTGCCCCCGAAACCCCCACCCAAAATCAGCCGTCTTCGCTCCGTGGGGTCTTCTAACATCCAAACGCATCAATATTCAGAAGATAAAGAAGATCCGTTGAGATTTAGTCTTTCGCCCTATCCGCGACTGGTCCAAATTATGACCAAAATGATTTTTCCAAATTTGCCCCCGAAACCCCCCCCAAATCAGCCCCCCAAATCAGCCGTCTTCGCTCCGTGGGGTCTTCTAACATCCAAACGCATCAATATTCAGAAGATAAAGAAGATCCGTTGAGATTTAGTCTTTCGCCCTATCCGCGACTGGTCCAAATTATGACCAAAATGATTTTTCCAAATTTGCCCCCGAAACCCCCCCCAAATCAGCCGTCTTCGCTCCGTGGGGTCTTCTAACATCCAAACGCATCAATATTCAGAAGATAAAGAAGATCCGTTGAGATTTAGTCTTTCGCCCTATCCGCGACTGGTCCAAATTATGACCAAAATGATTTTTCCAAATTTGCCCCCGAAACCCCCCCCAAATCAGCCGTCTTCGCTCCGTGGGGTCTTCTAACATCCAAACGCATCAATATTCAGAAGATAAAGAAGATCCGTTGAGATTTAGTCTTTCGCCCTATCCGCGACTGGTCCAAATTATGACCAAAATGATTTTTCCAAATTTGCCCCCGAAACCCCCCCCAAATCAGCCGTCTTCGCTCCGTGGGGTCTTCTAACATCCAAACGCATCAATATTCAGAAGATAAAGAAGATCCGTTGAGATTTAGTCTTTCGCCCTATCCGCGACTGGTCCAAATTATGACCAAAATGATTTTTCCAAATTTGCCCCCGAAACCCCCCCCCAAATCAGCCGTCTTCGCTCCGTGGGGTCTTCTAACATCCAAACGCATCAATATTCAGAAGATAAAGAAGATCGTTGAGATTTAGTCTTTCGCCCTATCCGCGACTGGTCCAAATTATGACCAAAATGATTTTTCCAAATTTGCCCCCGAAACCCCCCCCAAATCAGCCGTCTTCGCTCCGTGGGGTCTTCTAACATCCAAACGCATCAATATTCAGAAGATAAAGAAGATCCGTTGAGATTTAGTCTTTCGCCCTATCCGCGACTGGTCCAAATTATGACCAAAATGATTTTTCCAAATTTGCCCCCGAAACCCCCCCCCAAATCAGCCGTCTTCGCTCCGTGGGGTCTTCTAACATCCAAACGCATCAATATTCAGAAGATAAAGAAGATCCGTTGAGATTTAGTCTTTCGCCCTATCCGCGACTGGTCCAAATTATGACCAAAATGATTTTTCCAAATTTGCCCCCGAAACCCCCCCCCAAATCAGCCGTCTTCGCTCCGTGGGGTCTTCTAACATCCAAACGCATCAATATTCAGAAGATAAAGAAGATCCGTTGAGATTTAGTCTTTCGCCCTATCCGCGACTGGTCCAAATTATGACCAAAATGATTTTCCAAATTTGCCCCCGAAACCCCCCCAAATCAGCCGTCTTCGCTCCGTGGGGTCTTCTAACATCCAAACGCATCAATATTCAGAAGATAAAGAAGATCCGTTGAGATTTAGTCTTTCGCCCTATCCGCGACTGGTCCAAATTATGACCAAAATGATTTTTCCAAATTTGCCCCGAAACCCCCCCCCAAATCAGCCGTCTTCGCTCCGTGGGGTCTTCTAACATCCAAACGCATCAATATTCAGAAGATACCGTTGAGATTTAGTCTTTCGCCCTATCCGTGACTGGTCCAAATTATGACCAAAATGATTTTTCCAAATTTGCCCCCGAAACCCCCCCCAAATCAGCCGTCTTCGCTCCGTGGGGTCTTCTAACATCCAAACGCATCAATATTCAGAAGATAAAGAAGATCCGTTGAGATTTAGTCTTTCGCCCTATCCGCGACTGGTCCAAATTATGACCAAAATGATTTTCCAAATTTGCCCCCGAAACCC